>NW_010515275.1:0-12120 GCF_000687285.1 Phaethon lepturus | reverse complement strand
AGGGCGGCTGCTGCCGCTCGGGCTTTCTCCCCCTCCGGCTGCGATGCCGGAGCCTTCCGGCGCAGCGAAGCGCGGCGGCAGAACCCGCGGCGTCTGGAGCCTCCTTCTGCGCAAAAAAGGCCACTTGCTACCGGGTGATTTTACTTGCTCCCCGGTAAAAGTCCTCACCAGTAGCACGAGGGATCGTTGGCTGCCGGGGCTAGAAACGGAGTTGAGTAAATGAAGCATGTTCTGTGTAAACCCCGATCTCGCTCTGTCAGTCTTAGAGGAATTATATTGATTTCCCACTTGCTGTTCCTTTAAATTCTTTCACGATGAACATAACGCCCTTTGCCTCATTTAGCTCTGTTTCTTACACCTTTTACCTTCGATCAGAATGCTGATATCTTTCCTTGTCTTTGTCCCCCGAGTGCCAACAACCTTGAATCCGTGGCACGCTGCACACTCACAAAACAGGTAAGTTTGTGCCCTTTATTGTAAGAAAATATACTATGCTATAAATAATATAACATATAGCATATATTTTTAATATGAAAGTCATAGACTTTTCTGCAGACTTTTTCCTTTGGAAGAAAGCAGGAATCCAGAGAAAACCAGTGCATTTTTGAACTATGCGCCTTAAGTTTTAGTCCCATTTCTTGAAACACGATTTAAAAACTGATGCGGACAGAACTAAAGGAAGTAATAACCATGAGCCTTTTGAGGAAACCCTCCCAAATTGCATTAATGGAAAAGCGTGCTACAATTGCGCTGAATTAACAGAAAAAAAAAAAGAAAAATAACATCCCCTTTTACATTTGGTACCACAGCAAGGTTACAAGCCTTATTACATTCTTAGTTACATATTACAGTCCCGACTCTGTTCCAGGGTAATGCGGGGCTGGGAACTCTGGAACAGGGAAATCCCCAGTTCATACAGGGAGCACAGGCAAAGGAGGTACCTGGGTTTGGAAGAAGGGGCACGTAGCAAGGGATGATAAACTCTGCTTCCTCTAAGCTCTGCCATGCCAGCTGCTTATAGATTACCTTTTTAGCCTGACCTATTCAGGGTTCACATCCCTGTTGGCCATGGCAGTATCCTGCTGTCTTGCTTGCACTCCCAAATTCACCGTGTTGCAGCTTTTGGCAACAGCAAGCCTCTCCCCAACCCCAGGCGCGTTCCCAGGCGCGGTGTTAGCATTGCCTGTGTTAAAAGAAGGGGACTGATGAGGGCTGGGCCACCTCCCGGCTTTTTGGCAGACTACTTGTATAACTCGGGGCGACCCGCGCGGAGGCTGCGTTTCTTCACTGGCCAAGACGGGGCTAGCGCAGCACCTGTGTTTCCTGACATTGTGATAAAGGTTGTTCTTTTCTAAAAAGAAATACGTGTGAAGGACTAACTGCAAAGCGTCACACGCACAGAAAATATCTGTAACTGTACCTCTCCCTCCTTTTTTCACACTGAGCTATCACTGAATCCCTATCGTTTTAATTCTTATATGGCTTATTATCATGGGTGGGCAGCAGAAGTAATGATTATTTACTTAATAAAAAATGACATATGTTGAGGATTTCACTTTCTGCTTACTGTCCCTTCTACCAAGACCCCCTTCCAACCTTGCATCCCACGGGACTGCCCCCCAGATTTCTGTATTGGGATAAGTGCTCCTGTTTGTTTCATTTGATGTGTCTTTTTAAAGGGAACTATGTGTGTAAAGGCAAATATTCTACAAAAGTTTGATGAGAATTTTTTCCATGGTTTGTATGAGTGCCAAGATCAAGTGCCTAGAAGTGTGTGCTTTCCTAAAATTTCCTTAGAAGTGGACTATACCTGTGGTATAGTCGACATCCAGTTACTTCTAATGAATAAAAGCAAAAATACTTTTTTATTATGTCAATGCATTTTAATTAATAACATATTGCATTACATTTTCTGGTTTAGATTTTAAGCCCTTTTATGCCATTGTTGTGCCAGTGATTTTCAAATGTTACTTTGGCTGAAAAATACAGTAAAATAGAAAATGGCTTCAGAATCCTGGATTAGCTGTCACTGATGGCATAAGTCTGTCAATAGCAGCCAGTAAATGTGGGAGATTGACTTTTTCCACTTATTTTTATTTATAAATTCCATTTCAGAATAGCAGTAAGACACTGCAGGCCATGCATTTTGAAGGGATTATTGCACTTCTCTTATGACTCACGTCACTTGCCCTTTACCCTTGCACCTTATAACATCTCCCGAGGTGTGCAGCAGCAGTCCAGAAACGCACGGCATGCTGTGTCTTATAGCTTAAATATATTTAGCTTGATCATCCAGAAAAATAATGATAAAGTAAGAGAATGTGCAAGGAACGCCTCCACCCCCAGCTATTCAATTTTTTTCCCATTCTTTTTTAATCAACTCATACATAAAACAATTTGCAGGTTGCCAACTGTTTGCTAAAACGCACATGAAACACGGAAGAATTGTTTCCCTGTTACGGTTATGATATCTTGCAGTATATATGAAACCCGACCTTTTAATACAGTTTGGATTGTTGCACGATATAGAAATAGAGCTAAATTCTTAAAAGGGTTAAACAGTTCCATTCTGCCTTCAATTACCACTGTCATTCAATTCATTAGATGAGTTTATGGAGTTACAATATGTCTGTAATTTATAGCCTGCTTACTGACAAAGCTTAATGCTAACATATGCTTAATTTGCCAAGGTTATCTCAAGCCCCATTCATCTCCCCCACTAACAATATGCTGCTGATTCCATGCTTCATGGATGAGGTACATGCGGTTTCATATTTAGTGCTATCAATCACAAGTAATTGCCGCCAGCTCCCCGCCTCAGTGTTCAAAGCGATTTCTCTTCAGTCTCCGAGGCTTGATGAAAAGGGGATGCGTAGCCAGAGGAGGGCATCCTCCTCCAGCCTTAGCAGCTGCGGACCTGAAGGAGCTGGAAAGCAGAGAGAGGAGGGATACCTGCAGCTGGCACTTCCAAACTTTCCTCTTCTGGGGCAGATGCTTTTTGCAGCCAGGAAAGTACGCTCCTGGGTATCTGCTTGGGCAGCAGCGGCAACCCTCCCACGGGGAGCGAGCTGGCTTCTGGCGTGGTGCCCTCGGGGTTCCCCCCGTGATCTGCTGGAGTGGCCACGGATGCCTCCAGCCCAGCTCCCCCATGGCCCAGATGGCAGCCTGGGGATCCACCACTGTCCTCCTGGGCCCTTAGCATGGTGGCACTGACGTGGGGGACGTGGCAGGACCTGCCAGAGGGGGTTGCAGTTCACACGTATATTTTCAGCATGCACTGAGTCTTCTTGATGGGACTGTTATACTGCCAACAAAACGTACCTTATGGAGCATAACTTTTTTAAATTCTAAGAGCCCTGGTCCTACTAAGTCTTAAACCTGTGCCCAGCTCCGTTCCTGGGAAGGATCCTGCTGGTTTGCCCTGCCAGAAGCATTTACAGTATCGGGGTCTAAGGAGAGCGATTAACTCACAGTTCCCTGTCTTCTTCTTCTTTGTCTGCTTGCTGATATTTTCCACAACTTCACGTTAAGCTATAATGGCCCCTTATATGAGTATGTACCTATCCATCCTTCTACCTATATATCTAATCAGGCTTTTTTTATACGGCTGTAGTCACCCTAGAAGTTGAACACTGAATGGAAAACTCATCTGAAGTGTCTGATCCTGAACTGTTTGTTCACGTTCTTACTGCAAGTCATGGGCATTGCTCACATTCCTGTACGAGCACTAGCATTTGTATTTATAGCACATGGATGAAAATCTTCAATTTTATGAATGTGAACACATATACCCACACCCGTTGTTTGTTGGATGAGCTGCTGAGCCATGTATCCATGTCGCTTCCTGAGCCTTCAGATACATTCCAGAGAACTCTTAGATCATGTTAGAAAACACAAAAAAAATATATTTTGCCTAAAATACAACTTCCACTTTAATTTGGAATCTGACAATCAAGAATATATAGGAAAAAGTTTGGTTTTGGATACTCTGCTATCAACCAGCTGTACTCTCAGATTTGTCAAGGATGTTGTTGTGCTTGATATTCTAAAACTTCCCCAGGATAATGGAGACTGTTTGGCAGACCCAGTGAAACTCTCTGCTTGTGTGAATTTACTGTGATCTGCAATACTGAAAGAAATGACTGCGGCTAAAACAATCCTGAATGGATCAACAGATGTATAGGGTTTAAAACTGAAGTGATACTCATTAGTTTTGCTGCATAAGAACACCGTAATTTTAATGTTCACTTGGAAAATGAAGAGCGTTCTGGAGAAAAAAAAAAGTTTAATTAAAGAAATTGCTGATGCCAATACTGGGTTTTTTCCTATAAAATGAAAATCACTGTCCTCTATGGAAGTGACAGCTGATGATATGAAAACCAATGTTAGCTTCTCTTAGGGGTTTGCTGTTTTTTGTTTGTTTTCTGTGTTGTGCCAGAACTTAGGAACATGCCATGAAAGAGTAACAGTCATGGGTTTCAACTAAGTTTACTTAAGAAAGAACTAACTCCTATAACAATCAGAAAAACTATTGCACTTGCAGAAGAAAGTGCTAACTCTGTGGCAGTGTGGTTCATCGTGGTTATGCTTGTTATGAACTGACATTTGGGTGAATTTAAAACCGCAGTGATTCTTGCTTGTACTTAAATAAGCTTTTATTTCTAAAGAGTCTGACAGGATAAAGTCAAAAGATCTGTTAAAAATTTGTATTCATTTTCCTTCCTGCCCTCAGATAAAGGGCCAACCATTTTATTTTTATAGCACAGTTATAGCTTTTTAAGTTTACTTTTAGTCAAGTCAAATGATCAGACATACACGTAACACTCTTCCATACAATTTGTATTAACATGGTTTACAGTTCAAGAGGACTGCACCATACAGGTACAAAATAAATTACATTTAAAGAATACAATATTAGCTATTAATTGAGAGCTTGAGGTTTTTTCCATTTGAAATATCTGAAATAAACATGAAAACAAATAAATCAGAGAATTTATAGAAAACATTTCTGAAATAGAAGAATTTTTACGGATTTTTTTAAAAATACAAGTGTTGTGAGGCATTAGAAAGATACGCATTTATCCAAATAAGACGTAAGCAGTACTAGCCAGTAAAAGAAGAGAAATAACTGCCACAAGCATTCCGAAAACTTATCTTCTTGTCTTTTCTAAGACTGTTTCTTAATCAGTGGCTGGAAGGAAATGCTTTTGTGAATCTTTGCATATATTCCAGAGGGCTGTAAGGCGAAGGGGCTGCACTTTGCATTGCGTCTGCTGACTTCCCGTTCAGAGCCTCTCGGACAAGCGGGGGGTGGAGGGGTGCCGTGCTGTGGTTTGTGGGAATAGGCTCTTTCAGTTCTGGTTTATTACATGGCTAATTAACCAAGGTCACCGAGCTCTTTTATAAGTCTGCCAATAGAGACATCACTGGTGCTTTAACAGATCTGTTTATTATATTGCACGCCCTGATAATATGACAATGATTAAAAAAATATGGGGCAGCATTTACCTGGGGCATTGTATAAACACGGAAACATGGGAAACAAAAATAAAACTGAAATAACAGGCACCATAGTATTCTGGTTTTTGACATATTTAACCTTAAAACCATTTCTTTTCTGTGTTATCCCACAATGGTTATGTGTAGCAAATACAAATAACGACTACAGGCGTTTATAACCTGTAACAGTCACATGTCACAGTGATAACCCGATTTACCTGGTCCACAGGCTCTTCAGTGAGATTACCACTCTGTGTAGAGATAAACAAGGAATGCACGGTGGTGAATAATTAGGGAGTAAAACAAGGGACTGCGCCTCAGGATTAGGCACCAGGCTAAGGTAAGCCGCAGCGTCCCCGAAGCTGCTGTGAATGCAGAGCAGAGCTGCGTACCGCTGACCCCGCACAGATCCATCCTGCAAGATGCTGCTGCCCTCATTTAGGTAGCTAAGGGCTCTCTTAAAACTAATGAGGCCAGTGCTGTGCTCTGGCCCAAAAGTTCAGTGGTCAGAGGCCTCCTCAGGCCGTCCTTGGCATCCACGGTGTCCTCACTCCTGCTCCAGCCCTGTGTATGAAGCCAGGCGTTCATGATGCTCTCCCTGTATGAATGACAGGCACAACACTTCCCAGAGGAGTTTTGGCAACAGCTCATCAACCCCGTAACACCCAGCTTGTACCTGCCTCTGGGAAACCCCGTGGCAGCTGTGCTGGCCGCCTCTCCTCAGCTGTGAGATGAGCTTCAGCCCCCATGTCTGAGACTGCTGGGTCACTGGTGGTTATTGGTCCTGCATCTGAGCTGGTCCATGTGGAGCGTGTTTGCCAGTGGCTACACGGATGTGTGTATGTACCTCCAAAAGTCCCATCTGGATGCCAGCTGGGATGGTTTGGCCCCCACAATGCCACTGACTGAACTGGAATGGTATCAGGATGACCTTCAGGAAGGCAAGCGTTGTGCAAGCCAATCTTGAATGACGGTGGAGGGGGTAGTCTGAGCAGTCCTACCTGGGAAGTGCTAATCTGCACTTGCTGTAATGTTGGATCTCTGTAGGGTTGCTTTTTCCAGAAGAGGGCTGGTCAGGGCCCAGTGTGCACCCCAAGGACCCCTTAAAAACTTGTTCACAGGGCATGGAGGCTGTACTTTGGTTCTTGTACCCAGCTGCAATTTTCTGGGCTGTGATCTGAGAGGCTGGTGCCCCTGTGGCCCCAGCTGCATGCATTGTGCTTCCAAGGGGCTCCAGGGCACGTGGGCAGCTGTGATTCTCTACAGACCTTTCCTGTATTTCCTCCAGAGGCTTCCAGTGCACTATGGGAACCATCTCTAGATTGACCTCCTCAGTATCTCTCTACATGCCATTCCCATCCTCAACTTCACATCCTAACCTGAGACTTGGTATCAACAGGTGAGTTGTTTCCCTGCTGTGGAAGGCAAGAATCCCAAAGATTCTTTGGGATTGTGTAGAACTACACACTGAAAAGGTGGTCTTTTGGACCATGGCATCTCTCCACTGACTTGTACCTTCTTTTGTGGCTCTTCCCCATCTCAGTTGGCACTGCCCCATTACTCATTTACTCAACATTCAAACAAGCATCTTCTTGCTCCCTCCACTTTAGAAGAAAGTTCTTCCTAAAAATTTGCAGTTCATCTTATTCTATCAGATCTCTTCTTGAGGTTCTTCTGTTACACTTACAAAGATCCTGAAAGTGGTTAGGCTGCTGGTATACAGAAACCACCATCTCTTAGATGATGCAGAAACTACCACTCTCTTCTCATCCACTCCTCCTGTCTATTGTATTCTCCTGGATTTACGGGGCTGGAGCTTAGCTCTGAATCAGGATATTTGTACTTAGATATGTATATGTAGGTGTGGAGTAATCGCTGAGGGGTACTTTGGAAATTTACCCTCTAAGAACAGCATTGAAACTGGGTGGAACGTGGCACTAATGTACAATGGGTCTGTGCCATGGAGATTCCCTGGACAGCCCTGGATGTTGACAACATCAAGGGCACCTGGTGTGCTGACTCTGGGAGAGATTACATGGAGGATGGAGCGGAGTGGAGACCTCGCGGCCACGCTCTGTGAACAGGGGAGTTTAGGGATGCACAGTATGTACATTGATAAGCTGCGCTTGCGATGTCCTGGGCCAAGGACCTGTCAACTTTGATGAAGTGCTGTACTTGGAGTGAACTTTGCTAATTATAATATCATTATAATACTAAAACGCACACCCCTCTCAAAAGTTACCACCCTCCCAAGGTGTGACCCCTCCTCAATGAGCGTGCACACTGAATTTTTCCTAGTCTGTACCTTTAACACAAAGCGAGAGAATTCTGCACCAATCCTGATAAAGGTATGTATGACTAGAGTCACTCAAGCTCCACCTGCAAAGTAAAACACTATAAAATAGTGTTTTAAGAGCTGGATGTTAGGGAAGATACCATCGTCGTGTACTATTCTAACTTCTGGGATCAGTCGATGGGCTGAGCCTCTCTTCCCCCCCATCAGGATGCCGTTGGGTAAGATTCGAACACTTGGTCATACCAACTGCCTCCCCGGGAAACTTAGAAATCTCTATAGAGTCACTTTACATCTTTTAACGCGTTTATAGCCAAGTGGTGTTACTCATACTTTTGGCATTTGCACGTGCTTTGCAGACAGTGAATTTATCACTGGCAATCCAAAGAACCTGTATATCTGTTGCTTCAATAAATCGCACTATTGATTGACTCAGCCATGTGTGTGTTGTCCCTGAATGTGACCGTACCTCTGAGTGCGGCCGTGTTAGTTCAGGAGGTGTCCGGCTGAGCAGGTAGTGTGATGTTAGTAGTGCAGCCAGACCCGTGATAGTCCAACGAAGGTGTTGGGCGCGACCGGAATACTAACGCTGACTTTGGGCATCATTCAGAACCTAAGCTCAGCTGCCCCCAGTCCCTCTGATATCTGAGGATCGACTGGAAAGCAAGGGGGTTTAGTTTCTGCCAAATTGCTCTGCCTCTTAACGCAACAGTAGGTGCCACATATGGGCTAGAGCCCAGGCCTCACTTATGGTCAGCTGTGTTTAGTTGGTATAGTGGAAATGGCAGGGTGATTCGGCTTCCTCAAGCACAGACACTGGGGGCTTGATTCATCTACCAGAGCCCCTGGTAGAGTGTTGGTGCACAAGTAGGAAGCCTACAGTAACACATGTAACAAATAATTATGGCCATAAAGGGATCCTAAAAGTAGATTGGACAAAAAAAAATAAAATAGGGATTCTTCCTACAGTTATCTGGCCAGAAGCCTTTGCTCCTTAGGAAGTTTCTGCTGCCTGGAGAAACTAAAGAATGGTTATCAGTCAGTGCCTTTTAAACTGTGTAACATCACCACTGAAGGTGGTTGGTCATGGTGGACCATGTGCAGTAGTCACAACTGGCAACAGTCATCCCTGTAGTCCTCCTTACAAGGACCTAATGCAGCATTAGGCAAGATGCAAAGAATGACCAGGACTTTTCATAGTCTTCAGGCAAATCACATCATTGTAAATCCCACCAAGTTCTCTTGGTTTCTATTCTTTCCTGAGACCATTTCTGGTCTTGACTCTCAGACACAAGTTTGCTTTGTAAGCATATGCTGTCAGAATGAAAAGAGAAAAGGCCCAGAACCAAAAAAAAAACCCCTACCCTAAAACGCCCAAACCCAAAGAACTATACCCTGTCAGAGTAAAGTGTCAGTAGGAATCAGAGGTCTGACTACATGAACATCAGGCAAGGACAAAACTTTTCAATTTCTGCACCCTGTTCTTTACTATTCAGTAACCTTAGTGGATGAATCGGGAACTATATTTTGCTCTTTGGCTGTTTAATGTCCTGTTACAGTCCTTGGAACATGGGTCAAAACACTGTCCTTTATTAAATACACTCCATTTTAAGCTAGTGTCATAGCCAGTAGCCTGATAGTCATACTAGTGACTTGGGTTAGATTACAGAGAGACACTTGCCAGTTTGCAGCACTTGTTACACACATAGATTTGCTTCCTCGCTGCCAAGAAAGAAATTCAAGCACGTCGTTCATGTCCTGGGTGAGTGAAAGGGTAGAAAAACTACCTCTCACATTTTTAAAAAGAAGAGTGATGGGTTCTCCATTTTTTATGAAACAAAACGAGACATGTCTTATTTGGTCTGTTTTTATTTCAAATTTAATGGTATTGTTGCTCACAGGGACCTAAGCATTTCCACATGTAGTGAGCGCAAACAGGTTGCTTTTTTGGGGTGAGGGTTACAGGGAAGTTCCCCACAGACTTGTATCCTGTGACATCCATGTAATCGTATCAAAAGTTTAACCCTCTGGTGATGACTGTGTTAAAGGGAAATTTATAATAGTTTAAATTGGGAGTAACCTAACATACTGGCTTGTTAACCAACAGTATAAAATCTGTTAATCTTACCAGGATAATTTTTTTCTGTGATGTGTCACATTTTCGATTGTGAATCCTTGTATGTAAAGACTGAATTAGCACAACTTTGTTGATATGAGTTCTGAAAGGTCAAATAGTAGCACCAGATACATCCTGTTCTTATTCACAAGTATAATTTGAAAGAGAATCTCACTGTTGCTGCCACACGGTTGTAAGGGCAGTGTATTTGTAAACATTTAATTACCTACTTTGTAAAACCTGAACTAATGTTTTACAGGGAAAATCTAACCGTGATGTTTCTGGAGAGAAGAACGTTAAAACTTTCATTGCTTTTCTTTTCTTCCAGCAGTGCCTAATATCTAAATGGCATAGATTTAAATCATTTCCACAAAGCTGTTGAATTGAGTAGGCCATGCCAAGCATTTTACCAATAATCTCTTTTCCTTTCACATCTATATTTTTTCCAGTCATGTGAAATCAGCTCTGTTTGATACTAACTTTCTGTAATTCTTTGGGTAAAAAGAGCAATAACCTTCTTATGCCCATCACCTCCTTCATCATTCTCCTGAAAGTGATTGTTCACGCCTGGCTAATAACTTACTGCAGTATGAAAATTTAATCAGTTAATGTCTGTTCCCAGTGTTTTTCAAGAGTCTTTTGGTTTTAGACACCCACACTTGGTCTCCTTTGTAAAAAGTGGTGCTTTTCCTTTAAGTCCCCATGGATTTCTTGCTAAATCCTCAGTGAGTTGAGGGGTTTACACCAGCAGGATTGGTACACACAGTCCTCTGAAAGCTGCCGTTACAGTACTTCATAAATGTGGGTAACAGTGTAGTAAAGGCATTGTGGGTTGTAAAATATCTCCACATCCTGGATTTTAAAGTTCTGCTAAAGCACTCTGTAACTGCAGTTTTGACTTCATTATCAGTAGCAAAATGGTGAACATTATGTTATCTTAACAAACTGCTGGGAGACCTGTTTGGAAAGTTCTTTAAGTCTCTCAGTCTGTAACGTCTGAGCTTCACTTCTTTTAGCAAAAAATGGTTTGAAAGGCCTGTGAGCCTTCATTGTCCATCTTATCTGCTGGTGCTAAAATCCAGGCACATTATACGGCTGAGGCTGGTGGATCACTGGTGGTTATTGGTCCTGCAATGGTGATCTGCTGATCCTAAAATCCAGGCTCATTTTATATATAGAGCTAGAGCTAGAGGTAGAGGTAGAGGTAGAGGTAGAGATAGAGACAGAGGCAGAGACAGAGATATATATAGGACGTAAGTCATTGTTGCAATGTACTTGAAACTACCGCTGTGCTTGGAGAACTGCTGCATACCCAAAGTGGGCTTCCCATTGTGCAGCTCCATATACTACTTTTGTTTCTTTTGAAATGGACTTGTGCTGCCTTGTGCAGAGTGGAGGCTGACTTGTTGGCTGGCCAAGACCTTGCTACATTTGCTTGGCTTTTCAAACAACAGAGCTCACTCCTCCCAAAATTGCCATCAGGTCAATACAAGATTTTCTTTAATGGGAACATCCCTGTAGCCAACGCCGAGGTTTATTTGGCTTCTTGAAGGAGAATGAAATATCTGTTGAGACGAACCTTCCTGAGACATATGTGAGTTTGTTGAAACCCTCAGAAAAGATGCCTGGAGCTTCTCTTCTTGCGAACAGAAGAAAAGAAGAGTGGGAGGTGTCTGTTTGTATACAGTTTGAGGAACAGAAAGGACATTTGGGACTTTGTTTGCTTTGGTCCAGCAGGCAAAGGCCAGTGGGTCTGTGGTTTAACCCTGAGACAGGACTGTCCTGGTTTCAGCCAGGATAGAGCTGGTTTTTTTCACAGAAGCTAGTGTGAGGCTGTGTTTTGGATTTGGGATGAGAAACTGTTGATAACGTGCTGATGTTTTGGGTTGTTGCTGAGCAGCCAAGGACAGTCCAGCTTCTCGTGCTGCCCTGCCAGCGAGCAGGCTGGGGGTGCCCGGGGAGCTGGGAGGGGACACGGCCGGGACAGCTGACCCAGGCTGGCCACAGGGATATTCCATACCATACGACGTCATGCCCAGTACATAAACTGGAGTTGGCCGGGGGGCGGGAATCGCTGCTCGGGGACGGGCTGTCGATCACGGGGTGGTGAGCAATTGCTGTATTGGGCATCACTTGTTCTGGTACATTCCTCTGTCGGTATTATTATTGTTGTTACCATTCTTGTTTCTTTCTCTCTTTTTGTCCTATTAAA
>NW_010515274.1:7542-10534 GCF_000687285.1 Phaethon lepturus | reverse complement strand
GCTGGCGTGAGGCGCCGCGCCTCAGCCTGCGTGCCGCCATTTCGGACTGTCCCTAGGAGGGTTTTCGCGCCACTGCCCCCAGCCTCTTCACTTTTATTTCCCTCTAGGTGCCAGTTCCTGGGGGAGGGGACGTACGGAGGTGACAGTCTTTCTCCCCGGGATCGCAGGCACAGGGGACATAACAGTCTCTTTGCTTTCACGGTGCCAGTCTGAGGGGAAACGCGCGGGCGGTTAGAGGGCCGGAGGAGGTGTGAGTGCAGCAGCTCTGCGAGCCTGGCAGGCGTGGAATCAAAAGCACCTTCACCCACCTGTGCTGGTGCTCGCTCTGGGTCGGGGGAATCGTGTGGGATGTAGCTCAGCAGTGCGTGGTGTTGAGAGAAAAAGAGGTTCAGATTGTCACCAGCTTTCACTTTTCACGTAGGGACTATGTTTGACAATTTAGGTTGCCAAAATAGAAACAGCACTTTCTGAAAAATCCTGCCTTTTTTTTTTCCTGCCAAAATGGGGGCTGTTGGATATTCATCTGCTGGAGCAACATAGCTTACTCCTATGCTCCATATTTGCCTGATGCCAAAAAGCACAATTCTAGGATTATGCTTTGTCAGAAAAGGTGGAGCAGAGCAAGTGTTTCGGTTAGAAACTTGAAAAGTTGTCTGAATTACTTAATGAGATGCAGATTAACTACACAGCCATGTTCTAACATACAGATATACGTACATACTGTTGGGGTTTTTTTGTACTGCCTGGTATGGCATGTTTGAGCTACATGGTAAGTTAGGTGTGCTGTCCTTTATCCTCTTCTCCTGCTTCTTTCTATCCACTCTGGGCCCTGATAACCAACTCTTCCTTCAGATGCTAGCACTATTACAATGCAGACTTTATGCATATGGTTCATCTCCCCTTGCTTTTGGGGTATGTGCTTCTGTTGCCGTTATTTGCCTTCACCCTTTATAAGACACTAAGGGGAAAAGCCAAGTATTTTTAAGGCATGATTTATCTAACCTATGTCAAACATTCAGAATGAATCTTCCTGTGCCCAGGACGTGCCCTGACCCCTTACTGAGTAGAGGGAGTTTATACACCTCACTTGGATGACACTCACTTTGCAGATGTCCAGCCAGCCTAGGAAAACTCCATCCTTTGGAGTTTTTGCACTTTATCTTGGTGCAAGCTGTGCTAAATCATTCTCTTTCCATGCCATGGAACAGATTCTTTTTAAGACACCTCAGATCAGGGCATAAAAGGATATGAGTGAAAACAACAGTACAAAAAAATAAAAAGCTAAGGCACTGTTATCATGAGAAAAGTTCCTTGCCCCACATGGTGTGGGAAAGAAGAGCAGAACAGTAATTAGACATAATTCTAGGTCATTAAATAGGGATGGCACCCATGTACAGAACTGTGGAAACCACGAAGAGAAAAAAAAAGAAGAGCCTATCACTTATGCAACATGACAAAAGACAGTTAATTAAGCATGGGTTCTCGTGAAGTTGAGGCTTTTTGTTTGCTTTTTTAGTATGTTGAACTTTTCTGCTAACAGGCCTGACAAGAAAGCATTACAAGTCTGTGGAGGAAAAGTGGAAAGTATAAACCAAAGTAACTTGTGTGCTTTTTATATTTCACTACTACTTCTAGTCCTCAGTTGAGATCAGGCTCTCTCATGCAGGGTAGAGAGAAGCTATACGTAAGCTGTATCTAAAGGCACTTTTTGTATTAACCCTGCAGCTCTCCTCTGGACAACCTGGGAAGGGGCTGGAATGCCCCAGGACTCCGCACCCAGTTTCCCGTCCAGAGGAAACCAAGGCCCACATCCACAAAGCATGACTTCAGATTTGGAGGTTTTCTCTGCAGCCTCCTGCACACAGGAACAGCCTCTGCCTCACTCAACAGGTGCCTGATTTGTTTGATTTAATTAAATGCTCAGTTTAAGGCTCAGATAATCCACCCACCTCTAACCTATAAGACAGGCAGAGAGAGATTTTCTTCCTCCATGTACCCTTCTGAAGTTAGCAAATGATAAGTAATGGGTAGGACAGGGTTAGATTGAGGGGCACAAAGTTTGGCACTGAGGTGAGCGTGGCAACCTTGCAAACCTGAGAAAAAGGGGTGATCTCCCACTTGCTGGCCTGTAGCAATAGGAGTTCTGGGAGTGCAGGCCTTCTGTGTGACTTCCTTTAGGAATCTGGTTCAAATACCAAAGTTGTTTGACTCTTAAGCCTAGGTTAGCTTGTCCTGGTACACTGTTGTTACCTTTTATAGCTTGGGCTTTTGTTTCAGTCTCAGGCTCCTGAAATGAGAATGCAGGCTGCTGTTGAATTTGGTCAGAGCAGTCAGGCCTTGCAGTTGTCATTACGTGTGCAAGAAATGTTGTGACCTGTCCATGTAGATTCTGTAGCATATTTATTTGTAGCTTGAATGAGGTGGGATGGGATAACCAATGCTTGTGTATGCTGTTAATGCATGAGGACAGCAGTTGTTTTCTATTTTCTTACAGAATCATAGAATCATTGAGGCTGAAAAAGACCTCTAAGGTCATCAAGTCCAACCATCAACCCAACACCACCATGCCCACTAAACCATGTCCCTAAGTGTCACGTCTACACGTTTTTTGAACACTTCCAGTGGTGGTGACTCCACCATCTCCCTGGGCAGCCTGTTCCAATGCCTGACCACTCTTTCAGTAAAGAATTTTTTCCTAATATCCAATCTAAACCTCTCCTGGTGCAACTTGAGGCCATTTCCTCTTGTCCTATCGCTAGTTACTTGGGAGAAGAGACCAACACCCTCGTCGCCACAACCCCCTTTCAGGTAGTTGTAGAGAGCGATGAGGTCTCCCCTCAGCCTCCTCTTCTCCAGACTAAACAACCCCAGTTCCCTCAGCTGCTCCTTATAAGACTTGTTCTCCAGACCCCTCACCAGCTTCGTTGCCCTTCTCTGGACATGCTCCAGCAACTCTATGTCCTTTATTATGTTAAATTAAATTTATTATATT
>NW_010515274.1:4851-7511 GCF_000687285.1 Phaethon lepturus | reverse complement strand
TAGGGAAAGGACTGTCATTTTGTGCTATGCCTGTATAGCATCTGACCTCCAGGATCCTGGCTTGTGACCAAAGCATGTGGGCACCAAACAAATAATATATAATAATAATATATGTCATTGGCATAAGGTATTCTGGCAAAACATAGCTAATGGAGACCCAAGCTTAGTGGCTAAATTTCTAGCATTACACAGTAGCAAATACGCCTGGGGAGTTTCAGCTATGGGTCAGGCTCAATCCCTCATAGGAACCAGCTCTTGGGGAGAAAAACACATAGCTATATGATTTAATAAAAAAAAAAAAAAGTGGAAGTTTTTCAAAAGTGGGAACTTTGTTCATTCCACAAAGAAATCTGGTGTGCACTTGATAAAAACATGCACTTCAATCCCATAGATTTATCAAGAGAATTGCTGAAAAGAGTCTTCCAGCTCTACAAGGAAATAATTTGCTTTCCAAAAGTCCTTAGCATCCAGCAACTACTATAAATTTGACTGAAAGCTGCTGAATATTATCAGTATTGAAAATCCAGTTACTTTCCAAAATGTGAAGGCTGGAATCTAACAGTAAGCTTGTTCTTTTGAAAATTATGGCCAAAGAATCTCTGTGTGTCTCTGTATATAAATATGTAATTTTTAATGGATTTTGAGTTACCCAGAGCTAAACAGAATCAGAAATTGCTGAGACATAAATATCACTGTAATGTAAACATATTCACCATTTAATCCTGATAAATACTGGATTATAGAGTTCAGAACACAGACTGACAATTATTGCAAATCATGTGGTCATCTCAAGTATACGGTATTTCAATTAAAATAAAACCATAAAAATCCTTTTTCTTTTTTAAAAGTACCATCTAGCATATAATTTATTTGGATGAACTCTACAAATACATGCATTATATCATGCTAGAAGAACTTGAGAACCACTTTTTTGTTGTTCCCAGGGTCTCCTGACTGTTGGTAAGACATTACAGTCATAATGATAGAATTGGTTTAGTTGCAAATTCTGCCAAATATCTCACAAATTATGTTTGGCAAACAGCACTGCCTCTGTTTCACAAAGATAATGATCTGATGCTTTGTTTATGTGGCACCAAAGGAAAATATTGTTTTAGAGCTTGTGATAGACTTTCAAAAAGTTTGTGTGGTATTCTAAACTTCTGATACACTTAATAGTTACCACTCTATTAAATACAGAGTAACACAGACTTTAAAGATATCCTTCAAAAAAAAGAAAAAAAAAACTTTTTAAATTAAATAGGTTGTGTGCATTTTATTTCCTCAGCATTTACCCAGACCAACATAGCAGCTGCTGTGGATATGTATGCAATATTTTTTACATCTGATAGTGTTGAACATACAGATGAGTTGCCATAAAGGCTGCTCACTTGTACAGGATTTAGTGTTATTCAACTGCTTTTAGGACGTAGTCTGAAACCCATGGTACACAAAGGGAAACATGCTACAGCAGACTCAAGCCACCTAGAAGCCTGCAGCCAGCAGGCAGTCTGGAGCAGAAAAGAGCCTAACCTTGACAGTGCTCTTCTTTGGATGACTCTGAGGAGCAAGAAAGGAGCAGTGGGTTTGAACTGAATCTGGGACTCTGCTCTGAGACAGGCTGTTGTCATTCGTATTCTGTGGTACAAACCTACCTGGTAAGGGCTAAACTTTATTGGGAAATCCACTGGGAATTTGTTTTGGCAACAGCATCAGACCAAGGGCAGTGCATACCGTACCAGAAGTGGGTCCAGGTGCCTTGACACAGTTGGTACCCACAGCTAGACTGTCAGCAGGCTCAGCTGGCATGTCTTAGGTCTCCCTGTCTCCTCCACTGCTAGTACAGCAGTGTCCCAGGGAGGTTCAGTCTGGGAACCAGGTGCTATTTCTTGAGTGTGGGAGCCAGTCTCTGCTTTGGTTCTTTGTCAGGTTGATCGGATGGGGTGTGCAGGATGTGCTGTGGGACTGCTGCAGGAATGGCAGAGGAGACATTGCCCAAAAAGGAAAGGCAAGGTGGTGCAGATCACTGACCTCAGCAAAAGGGTTGTCCTGTCGCTGGGCAAGGGGCCAGACCCAAGGCCTTCATCTTGGTGATGGCAGCAAACAAAAGCCCTGTGCCCACTGGGATCATATCTGCCTTGACACTGGCCACCTAGGGTGTTTTGGGGAACCGCCTCTGAAGTTTTCTGCAGGAGATGAACATCAGTAGCAGTCCTTCTCCTTGTGTGGCCCGCATCTTTATGCAGCTTCTTTGGCTGGACTTTTGGGATGGAGGAACTGGGATACAATAGGAAACATGGCAATAATCATCCCAGGAGAAGAATCTTTTATGGGAAAGGATAGGGAATGTGGGACCCTTGGTTTGAGCTTGAAATGAGAACCAGCAGCTGTTGTTGAGGTTGGGCAGAGCTGTGGTAGTGGTTTTGGCAGGGGAGGTCATGTCCACTGGCCTAGAGCTATCTGGGGAGTAGATGAGGAGCAAGGGGCTTGCAGGCTTCCAGCTGTGAACAGGCCTCTTCCTGCTCTTCATCCTTTGATGTTTTCCATCAGACATATAAGAGCTGCTTATACTCAGGCAGCAAAGTCCCCAAATGTTTATCCAAGGCTGTCATTGGTGGTGAAAACTCGAATGGCCAGCAGAGAAAATTGGAAAGA
Source organism: Phaethon lepturus (assembly GCF_000687285.1). Taxonomy (NCBI): domain Eukaryota; kingdom Metazoa; phylum Chordata; class Aves; order Phaethontiformes; family Phaethontidae; genus Phaethon; species Phaethon lepturus. Next base: position 4,859 of record NW_010515274.1, on the reverse strand, counting down.
GGAGAGGC
>NW_010515274.1:0-4820 GCF_000687285.1 Phaethon lepturus | reverse complement strand
TTTCCCTCTCGGTGAGGTCTTGCCTCTTCAAGGGAAGAGAAGCTGGAAGTGTGGGAAGGATGGGATTCATGCAGTCTTGAGATTTTGAAAAGGGTTAGTGGGGAAGAACAGAAAGATGGAGAGGCTGCAAACTCCTCTGCTTTTACTGAAAGACTGGAAGGAGGTGACACTCAAACCTGGTTGAGGTTACACCAGGTTGAGATTAAAAGGGATGGTAAAACTCACAAATGCCATGAGCAGGTTAAAGGGGAGGCAGCCCTTTCAACTGGCATGTGTGTCTCTTCTGACAGCCCTTATATCTACCTGTCTTGTTACTACAGACTCGCTAATGCAAACACAATGAGATCTTTTAGGGGTCTGTAGAAGTTTGCTGGCAAAATAATGGCTCCAAGGCGAGATCCTGGCTATGTTTGGGCACAAGAGACTGCAACCGCCGATAACTAATAGTAAGCTGACCTTCATGCTGCCATCTAGTGTTTCCTCACAGACAGAAAAAACATGCCAAAGAAGAAACTTCGAAGCTCCATAATGCTGTATCCAGAACAAATGTAATTTATTCCTGATGAAATACAGTGCTGGACAACACATAAGCTGAAGGAGAGGGAATGGGGAAGGGACATGCGGAGGACCCACTGCTCAGGGTGAATATTTAGGGAGACATCTTTTCTTAAAAAAAAATTGTACCTATTTCACCCAGGAACAGAGAGAGACATCTCCATGGCAAGCTAATTACTCAGAAGCAGCATTTGTCCTCATTTGTTTTTCACTCCGTGAAATTAGTATGTCTGTTTGCAAGGTGCAACAGTGCAGAACAGAGCAAGAATCCAAGCAGAAGCTTGTCTTAACCAAGAAAGACCAGCATAAGAAGCTTGTCAGGTTCTTCTTGTCTGTCCTTGCTACCCTCATAAAAAACACTTGGTATGTTTACTTTACAGCCATCAGATGCTGATTTTTCTTTCAAGTACACATGACAGCTAACAAAAGGTAACAAGTTATTGCTGGGGGCACATGCAAAAGATTTGCCTCTTGGCCCTCCAAAGCTTGATCCCTGGCTTTGAGGAGCTGTAGCAGGATGCTTTTCCAACTGCTGCACATCCTGGATTCATGCTGGAACTGTAGAACGCTAACCAGAGTTCATGGGCAGGATGATACAATTACAACAGAGAGAGCATTCTTTTTCCCTGGGCTTCTTTAGGGTGTCTTGAGTCAAAGTCCAAAACAAACACAAAGCATCCAAAAGCATTGTTCTTTTTTAGAGACTCTGACTTCTAAGCTTTGTTTCCTGACAACCTGAGCAGGAAAGCTGCCAGCAAGGACTGTACAAGTGAAAAATGGCAAAAATCAGCTAAGAAAACAGACTGCCCAGAGGGAAAGGAAAGCCATAATGAGCAGCCTTTAAAGGGCTCCTGCTGGAATTGTATGAAATCAGGTACGATTTTAGTAATTTGCAGGGAAGTTTTTCCATTTATAATAAAATTTTGGTAGCAATAGAACATGTGCGTTTGAACATTATGTACGTGAAGAGGAGTATCAGCACAGCAAAGAACAGAAACAAATTCTTCAGCAGAAAGGACCATGTACTTCTCTGCTTACAAATCACCTCTCAAGTCAAAACATGAAAATCGTCTCACGCCCTTAGGTCTTTCAAAGACCTAGTCTGCAGAACAGAAAGTCCTCAGGTGTGCAATGGTACAGTCCATGTGTCTCATTCATACTATTTGTGTTTTTTCACCGAGTTGTATGCTCTGAATATAGGGCTTTTATTTTCCAAAGCTCTCTTTAAACACTCATTGCTGTAGAAGGAAGTCACATTCTCTTTCATTTCCTTGTTCTTCCCGATTCCATTGTGTCATGATGACACTCAGCAAGGATAAGTGAATGAAAAAAAGATACCCTTCAGCTCTCTTCCAAAGTGCTCAGGATATCTGTGGATTTAAAAAGAGCAAGAGACTCCTGTTTTACAGCATCATCTCCAAAGAGCCCATGTGAGAACGTTACAGGGCAAAGGCTTGAAAACCAAAAGCACGTGTCTGTAAGCAGTCTCTTTGGGATCTGCATCATCTGCTTGCTTACAAAGTGGCCACACGCTTGCTGGTGTGGGATACGGGGCCCACAGAGCAATGGCCATACAGCTCCAAAAACAACCTATTCGCCATCCAGCATGGAGAGGCCACTGTCGGAGCTCTGGCATCAGAGTTCACCCACTGCTTTTACTCCATGGGGAAGTGGGTGAGGACTTTGTAGACAAGACGCAGGCCAAAGCCACAGGAATCAGCACAGAGCTTGCCGGGGACATACCATGTTCTTCGCTCTCCAGTCCTCTGACAAAGTTTTAAGTGGGACAATATATTTTTATAACTCCTTTTCTATAAATCTTTTGACAAGAGTTTTTGTGTAAATGTTGCAAAACAAAATGTATTATTTCTTGAGGAACAAATCTGCCCCCGCACCCACACAACTTCATTTCTTTCCCTCCTCCTGTTCCAATGATAGATTAAACATGCCAGTGGGAAGCTTGCACAGCTCCAGCATTGGGTGGATTTTTTTTTTAAATCAAAAGGTAAAAAGTTTGGTTGGTCTTACCTTCTCAGTTTTGGGGACAGAGATTTTGCCCTTCAGACAAGCTAAATAGTGATAGAACGAGAGGACATGGCCTCAGGTTGCACCAGGGGAGGTTTAGACTGGATATTAGGAAACATTTATTTACTGAGAGGGTGATGAAACATTGGAACAGGCTGCCCAGGGAGGTGGTGGAGTCACCATCACTGGAAGTATTCAGAAAACATGTAGACATGGCACTTCAGGATATGGTTTAGTGGACATGGTCGTGTTGGGTTGACAGTTGGACTCGATGATCTTAAAGGTCTTTTCCAACCTTAATGATTCTGTTATTCTGTTAAATAAATAGGAAGGACATCAACTTCAGAATGTTGTTTGTCTCATGATTCACTATAACATTTCCCTAGTACCAGGCATGGCTGCCTCCCGAATAAGCAGAGTTAAAACTTTCCTGTAGGTGTCTAAGACCTCCTGGGCAGAAGGTCTTTCAGCTGGGTCCTCCTTCTTACATGCTGCATGGATGTCAAACAAATGCAGTCGCACAATGTCACTTCCTTCAACGTGACCCAAGAAAAAATTGGAGACATCTGGGATTTTCCAGATGTCTGTTTTCTCGTCATAGGGGGGCATGAGGTCATCCTCAAATGGAACAGCTTCTCCATAGGGCCAGCGCTGCTCAGGAGCTACAAAATTGCCCCGGAGCTCCCGATGACCACACTTCACCAGCCTGCCGGCACTCCTGTTCACAAGAGGCAAAGCGTCCAAATCATTCACCAGGACATGAAAATCACTTGTTAGGAGATACTGAGAGAGGACCTTGTCCAGGTCATTCGAGTCGCACATCACTAGGGTGCCCAGAGGGCTGCTGTGCAGGTACCGGATGATGCTCACGTAGTCTATAGCAAGCATCAACCTGCGATGCCAGGTGTTCATGCCCTTGTACTTGGGCATGTGGAGAGTTTCATTCAGGCCCCTCAGGGAGCCCAGAGGATGGTACTCGGTGAGGATTGTGAACTGCTGCTCACAGTAGCCAACCAGCCGGACAACGTGCTTGCTTTGAAGTGCTTTCAGCATCTTCAGTCCATGGAGAAAGTCCTCCTTCAGCTCTGAGTTCGTGAGCTGTGAAAGGACGACTTTGTTTTCCTTCCACTCGGAAAGGAAGACCTGAGAAGACACAGGAAAAAGGTAAGACACATGGAGAGCCTTCTTCGACAGACTGCTACCAGCTGCTGCTGACTTTGAAGTGACTGCTTAGTCACAATTGCAAATTACAGTCACCAAGCACAGTCAAGCCTTTAGGTAGGGCCATGTAACTGTCACAGCAAGCCCTTACTGACATCGTAATTACATCACGATTTCCTAAGTTTTCTTTGGAACGGGCAATGCAGATGAATTAAATAATCTAATACCACCCCACCAGCCACTCTTACTCTGCCACGATTGTACCACACTCCACAAGTGCTTCACTGATCTCTGTGATCTCGCTTGTGTAGCTGGGTGTCATTCAGTGTCAGGGAGGTGGCCCAGGGCTCTGGTCACACGTTCCTACCTGTTCTGTGCACCTTATCAGTAGCCATATGCCCCAGATGTCTACAGTAATTAGCTGCTGCAAGGATAATTATAAGAGCAGTGGGGGCATTAAAGAGCCAGCAAACAGTGAAAGCTCTTTATCCACAGGGGAGAAGGAAGGAAATGCAAACTCACCTTTTTCACAGCGCCTTCACCAACACACTTGAGTTTCCTGACTTCCCTGTTTATGGCTTCGCAGGAGAGCCACGGGGAACAATTCTTCACGGCTCCCAATTTGAAGTACCCGAAAGAGCAGAGGCCAGGGTCTGTTTCAGCCCGTCCCGAAGAGATGTAAAACTTGTTGAGGTACAGGTAGAGAAGGGCATTAAGGAGGAGAACAGCCGCAAGCAGTAACGCCAACGAGACGGACGACACCTCCCTGGGAGGAAACTCCCTCCTAACAAAATGCGGTTTCTTTTCCATGGCCATGCCTGCTGCATTCTCCATGAGAGATGGGCACTAAGCAGGACCCTCTTCCCAGCCCAGGGATGAACGCCGGTGGGGCTTCTTCACTGCAGGCTACATGGTGGCCTCGCAGACACTGCAGACCTGAGCCTGCAGCCTACAAGAAGGGCCACGCGTGGCAGCGGCCTGCGTTAAAAGCGGTTTCAAGCTCGACGCTCGCCTCGCTCTTCATCCTCCTGGCTCTCGAAACAGGCGGGACCGGCCACGGGCCTGACCCCAGGAAACAG
>NW_010515273.1:20837-23344 GCF_000687285.1 Phaethon lepturus | reverse complement strand
GCGGGGGGCGGGCGGACTAACCGCCCTGTCCTTCCATTCAGCCGCTGGCCTTGGGAGATTTCTGGCTGGCGGGACAGGGTGGTATTTTCCACTAGCGGCACCGGCCCAGGAGGCTGGAACAGGTATGTCAGGTATTTCAGTGCTTCTCGGTTAATGAACAGGTCACTCACCCCTCAGGGTTTCTCCTCCTCGTTAAGCACAGCGACATTGGTTTTGTCCCTCGGTTTACAGTTGTGTGGCCGCCTGTGCTGCCGAGGGTCACGACAGCAGTATCTGGGTTAAGCTTCCTTAAATCGGTACAGGAACCTTAGATCTGCGGAGGAACAGAAAGGGGCAGGGTGGGTTTAAATAGCTACTTTTCTCTTTAAAATACCCCGTTGAATATTTTTGACAAAATTGTTCTACAGCTGATTCTTGTTATAATAATATGCTGTATTCTAATAGGCGATTCTAATAACAATAATAATTTTCTTCTTATTATGTAGCTTTGTGCAATTCTAACTGTTTCTTTGCATTACCAACACTGAAATTATGCACTCGGTATGTAAGCTTTACATTGCTTTGCAAATGTCTATCCAATGCCCTTCCAGAAGGATCACAGCGTGCTGTACAGGACATCAGCTGCAGGCACTGTAAGGCCACCTGGCCAGAGGAGGAACACGGGGGCTATCCAAAAGGGCAGATCTCAGCTGCTACAGGTGGCAGTGACCAGTCCACAAAGACTGGCCGAGAACCAGAACTAGTCCATTCACTTTGTTCAGAGCCCAGGACTCCCTGTGAAATAGCTGAAATTAGCTCTTTCTCTGCCCCTAAAGGCAGCCTGTTCTGGCAACTCAGCACTTTCCCCTTCTGACTGAAGAGCCACCAGACGTGCTTGTAGGAGCTACCCCCATGTCCTTGTAGGATCTACCCCCACGGTGCAGCCCTGCTGCTGTCACTCCGCTGCCTCGCAAGTGGATGGCATGCCTTACCCCTGAAAGGTCAAAACATCCTGCGGTATTGCTCCCCTCACTGATCTCGGCACAAGGCTGGCAGCTGAGAAACTTTATTTCAGCTTACCGTCTGGTGGAAGAAGGGGATAATGCCCGTTCAGCTCTCAAGAAACTGGCTGTGGCCTTACATCAATCTGTCAATAAAACATGAGGAATTCAAAATTTGGGTCCCAGCGTGCTGTAAATGCTTCATATAATGAAAACAGTTCTCTACAACCATCCAAGTCCATCGCAGACCTCCCAGAAATTTTACATTTCAGTTGTGACAACATGGGCAGCGCACAGAGCTCGTGCTCCCATTGCAGTGTTGCAAAGTTGTCTTTGCAGATGGGCTGCTTGGAAGGTAGGTACAAACTCACACCTCCAGAACTGGTATTCATGTTCAGATGCCCTCCTGAAACTCCTAGTAACTGTCTAGTACTTTCCAGGTTTTATATCTACAGCGGGGAGGATCTCGTTTCAGGTAAACTTTGAACAACTCTTTTCTTTCTTTTTGCGCAGAGGTCATTTGGACTGATTCCAATGCTGAGTTTTACAGGACAGCCACTTCTGTTTTCCAACTTCCCAAATTTCTGTCTCCTTTTAAGAAGGACTTGAGTTCCAGTTTGACCTTAAGTTGTTCCTGGAGTTTGTCCAGCTCCTTCTGCAGGCAGCCGGTTTTTATTATCTCTGATGCAAACCAGTTCCTGCTCACACATTACAGCTTGCACCGGATCACATTTCTTAAGTACCTGTTAGTATTCAAGCGTGTACTTGTGAATAAAGAGGAATTCAGAGCAACTTTTGTTACTTCTAGTGACTTTTGGATGAGTCCTCTAAATAACCTCTTTTCTTGTATTTCAACCCAATTCATACTATGAGATACGTAATGCTTTTATCAACAGCCAACAGACTATTTTTGGCAAGCTGCCTTGCGCTTGACATCAGTGCCATATCAGCAGTTGACTTTGGTGCTCAGCATCTTTTCACATGTCTCTGAACGATCCATGTGCTACTGGTGTGCTACGGGTTACGCAGTCTTACAATGGTTTTGTCCAAAAGCCAGTTCTTTCCTGCTGGGCTGTTTAACTAAACCTTAGGGCTAAGGTTTAATTAATTAGTTCCCTGACCCCAAGCCTTCCTGCTCCTGAGTTTCCTCACACATTTTTTGTGTTTCTTTTTTAAACAAAAGAAGGCCACCCTCAAATAATTCTACCAGAGGCCCCTGCTTTTTGTGCATTCTTGTTTCACTGTTTCTGTTGCTACCTACAATGGAAAATTGTTTCTCTTCTGGTCTCTGCAGTGGTGAAGAGAGTTAGTGAAGTGACCCAGATCATTATGGGCATTATTCAAACTGCCTTGTTTTGTCACTAGTTGTAACCACTGGAGAGCTTCCTTTGTCCCTTGGAAACTTTCATAATTCTTACTCACATAATTCACTTGCTTTGTTCATGTCCCATTGACAGCATGATGAAAACAAGCTGGGCGTATGGGATTCAACTGCTCCCTGCGCTGGCACAGCCTTCCCATCTTCTG
>NW_010515273.1:18540-20806 GCF_000687285.1 Phaethon lepturus | reverse complement strand
GAAAGAGTTAATCTGACCCTCAGTCATATGGCAGGTGACTTTGTTGGAAAAAATAAACACCCGGCATGCTATTGGCATGCGTAAAAATATAAGGCATATTAAATAGTCCTTCCATTGTGTTTTCTAGGGGCAAAGCCTTAGTGGGAGCACCACATCTAGCTATGTGTGATGTGTTTCAGGAGGACTGTAGTTAGGAGAATAAGGCTATGGATACAAAACACTATCTGCAAGGAAAGATTGAAAGAAGTAGACTTGTTATAAAAAAGATGGAGAATAATGTAATCTTCAAAACTGAAAGGTGGCCATACAGAGGAAAGGAATCATCTGTTCCCCACCACTTGTATTAGACATTAGAACAGACTTTCTAGTGGTATGAGCAGTGCTAGATGAGACTGAGTGCGGAGCTTGCAGTGCCTTCATCATCACAAGCTTTTAAAAACTGTTAAGCAGCCGTTTCTCAAGAGTAGTTTCAGTCTGGATGATCCAGCCCAAACATCAGGATGGACTCTCAAGGGTCTTTCCAGCCCTTTTTTCTGTAATTATTTAATGACTTTTCCTGCTCTAGCTTCTAGCATATGTCATAGAGGCATACAGTGACAACACATCCTACAGTTTCTAACTTAGTAAACAGACTCTGCTGTGCAAAGGAGAAAAGAAAGTGAAAGCAGGAATAACAGTAAATGTTATTTTGTAGCCTTTTCATTAATAATTTTTTTTTATAATCTTATTTGGGTTCTGGCATTGGCAAGAGCCAAAGGTCTTTATCATATCCTAGTTTTGTGGATATAAAAAGACCATGTTATTTGTTTTTAATGTGTAAAGGGTGAAGGAACGGAGGACAGTTCCAGGCTTTGAGGGTGAAGGAACTAAGGATCATTCCGGGCTTTGAGTGGACAAGAGAGTCATACAGCATGAGTTCCCAGCAAGGCAATTCTAGTAAATGTAAACCTGTAATCCAGAAAAAATTTTCTGAAAGTGTTGCAATCTTCCAGCAGATCCTGGGAAATTGATTTCTCTTCATTCCTTAGATTCCCTACAGAGATAATAATTCCTATGTATCTCATAGTGTTGGATTTGATGTTATTTGAATGAGCAAATGAAAAGCTGTTAAAGATTCTCAGATAGGAAGGCAGTACAGAAGGTTTTTCACCACTATGCAATATTTTCCAACCTCAACAGATGATCTGAGAAGCAGGCTGTTGTCCTCTGACCGCTCGCAAAATAAAGATCAGTCACAATTGCTTCACAGCAGCTTTTGTCCAACACGTCACTGCAGCTAAACAAGTAGCAGCTGGAAGAAATGATGCCAATTTGAATGCTAGTAGATGCAACACGAAGAAAAGCAAACACGTTTCTATGCCCTACTGAAAACTGGGCAGCACGTGGTGTAAGACATGGCTTAACCTTTTCCACAAGAGGAGATGATTCACTGTTGAACAAAGGACAGAGAGGTCAGTGGGACACCAAAGAACATGGTACACACAGTATGTTTTCTACCACTTTTAAGTACGCCCCTTCCTTGTCAGTACTCAATATCCAGGGACAGTAGGAAGCATCTGCTGGGGGAATATTTGCACTTGACTATCCTCTGAAAGCAGAGTTGCAGTTGAAGTAGTTCTACAGTAACAGAAATGTGACTCATACAAGACAACGGACAGTGAGATGTGGGGGCAGGTGACCCCAACGCGTCCCCTTCACAGTACTGGATTTAGGTTGATCAAAAGACAGACATGCCCATGTAGGAAAATTTCAAACTTTCAGTGCTGTTACTTTTTAAAGGAGCCTCAATATTCTCTTTCTTGATTCCCCGGTTTTGATAATTTTCCCATAGTGTCTTGTATTGGGTCTGTGTGGCAAGGTTTTGGTAGCAGGGGGGCTGCAGGGGTGGCTTCTGTGAGAAGCTGCTAAAAGCTTCCCCTGTGTCCGACAGAGCCAATGCAGCCGGCTACAAGATGGACCCACCGCTGGCCAAGGCCGAGCCCATCAGTGACAGTGGTAGTGCCTCTGGGGAACAGAGACAAAAAAGAGAAAGACAAAAAAACTGCTGCACAACTACAGCCAGAGAGAGGAGTGAGAACATGCGAGAGGAGCAGCCCTGCAGCCCCAGCCCAGAGCAGGAGGGACAGGAGGGCTCCGGGCGCCGGAGCAGAGGGTCCCCGGCAGCCCCCGGGGAAGCCCCCGGGGAGGCGGCTGTGCCCCTGCGGCCATGGAGCTCCACGGGGGAGCAGATCTGCACCCGCACCCGGGGAGGGCCCCACGCCGGGGC
>NW_010515273.1:2329-18477 GCF_000687285.1 Phaethon lepturus | reverse complement strand
GGAGAGGAGCCCAGGCTGGAGCAGGGCTGCTGGCAGGACTTGTGACCCCGTGGGGGACCCACGCTGGAGCACCCTGTTCCTGAAGGACAACACCCCGTGGGGGGACCGAGGCTGGAGCAGTTTGCGAGGAACTGCAGCCTGTGGGAAGGACTCACATTGGAGAAGTCCGTGGAGGACTGTCACCCGTGGGAGGGACCCCACGCTGGAGCAGGGCAGAGTGTGAGGAGTCCTGTCCCTGAGGAGGAAGGAGCGGCAGAGACAAGGTGTGATGAACTGACCACAACCCCCATTCCCCGTCCCCCTGTGCCGCTCGGGGGGAGGAGGGAGAGAAAATGGGGAGTGAAGTTGAGCCTGGGAGGAAGGGAGCGGTGGGGGAAGGTGTTTTAGAGTTTGGTTTTGTTTCTCATTACGCTGCTCTGATTTCAATTGTCAATAAATTAAACTGATTTCCCCAAGTTGAGTCTGTTTTGCCCCTGGTGGTAATCACTGAATGATCTCCCTGCCCTTATCTCGACCCACGAGCCTTTCGTTGTGTTTTTTCTCCCCTGCCCAGCTGAGGAGGGGGGTGACAGAGCGGCTTTGGTGGGCACCTGGTGTCCAGCCAGGGTCAACCCAGCACAGATCTATAGAATACTTTGCATTAAATCATTACCCAAATAATCCGGCTTTTTTTCTGTTTACCACATTCTGGCTTTGGGTAACCCAGCTTTTCCTATCAGTGTTTGAATAACATTTCCTTCTTTTTAAATTTAAAGATGTTCTTTACAAAATTTTATAAAATGAAGCATTTAAGTAACATCACAATTTTTTTTGAAATTAAAACATTTTGAAATCAAAATGTTTTTGAAAAGCATTTCAGGATGCTTTCTGAAGAAGTACTTTCTTGCTTCACAGGCGTGCAGATTCACAGCGTGACAACACCAGGGTCCCAGAACTAACACTGTGTTTGGCCAAGATGAGCCGATTGCTGTTAACCTTGAGCAAGATGGGTTATTCTGCACAGCAGGGGAAAACAACTGTAGGATTTTGCCCTTACGGTAGTCATCTGTCACAAAAAACACATCTTGGACAAGTCACTCAGGATCTTTAGTGTGCAGGGGGATTCCTTGCTGATGCTGCAAAGCAGCAGCCACAGGTAGAAACTCACATCTCCACTCGCTTCTAGTAACGAAGCCTGACGGAGCAGGAAAGCGGTGGTCTTCCGGGGGCTGAACAGGCACAGACTGCGGTGACAGACACCATGGGCTTCGGGGGAAACATGACAGCTGGCATGTTCAAACACCTCCCTCCATTCTCCGTAGTCGTGCCTCCCTGCACAGGGTTCAGTGGATGCTGGCTTTTGGACTCACTCATGCCTTCGGGGGCAGTACCAGTGAGCGCAGCGATGTGCCTTGCAGCTGCAGCAAGGCTATTCTGCAACATGGCAGCACTGATGTAGCAGCTCATTGCCAACAAGGAGGATGCTCCCTTACCTTCCCACATCCCCCTCCCATTCCCAGACACAGTTCTGGCCCTTTGCTTATGCTGGTGACAGCTCTTGTCTGACTCATGAGCGGGGTCAACCCACTAAGTTTACAGAACACACCCATCAAAACCTAGGCTTTTGCTACCTGACAGAACTGAATTGGCTTCACATTGGCACCCAGCACCAATGTATCCGAAGCAGCAGGAGTGCAGGAACTGCAGTGGGTTCAGCCCTTTTGGAAGCATCAAACTATGAGAATGACTCAGCATTTCACGGGACTTAGCCACAAGTACCTGGCACAGCAAAAGCGTTTGAGGGGTTGCAGTACGCATCCTGCCTTTAGTGCTGTTTCCTAATACCTCTGGCCTCCTGTCTGGCTTGCAATGTGAGCAGGAGGTGGCATTAACCACTGGACTTCACACAGTGCACTAACTTTTTCCGACCTTCTTCAGGTCAGAGAGAAGAGACTCCACGCAAGGCTGAGCCACCTTGCAGCCTGCAGGCTGCCAGCTGGACCATGTGTAAAACCTCATGTAAGGCCTTTGGATGGATTCCTACAGTGAAGCCAAAAATGCAGAGTTTAATTAATGCAAGAGATGGGTTGGCCTTGTTTCAGCTCTAAGACCATGGGGAATCCAGTTGTGTAGAATCAAAGAACCAGCCTACAAATTTCATTGCTTTTCATTTCAGATGTGAAGCCAGGGAGAAGAGAGACAAAAAAGCCATTAAAAGTGACATAGATGAATAAGAAAAGATAGCGCAAAATGAAGGCTGAGACAAGAGACCTGTGGAGAACAGGCATGTATAAATTGTGCAAAAGTATTTACTGGTGCTAGACTGCCTGAAATGACAAGAGTTTTTTTGTAAGTGAAAAGGATAAGTGATCTTTTGAAAACAGATGGTTTGCCAGTTCTGTAATAGTTGATGTGAGAATTAAGGCACTTAGGTAGCTTGCTCCAGAGGAAAGTGCTACTGGTGAAAGCTACTTCTGACACCTTCAGCAGTCTGAGAGCCAAAATGTTCCAAGGAAAGTGGCTGGAGATTCAGCTGAATTTCCTGGAGGAGGTCTTGAGGGACCACAGCACTAGGCAGTCACACCTCAGGAGATCCAGCATGGCCCATGTCCTTGGACAGCAGGACTTAGCAATAGGTTATATACCTCCCCTTGGATGGAGTCAAACTTTGGGGGGGTTTGTAATATCTGTGAATTTTATGGGAAACTAGCCCAGCTCTTGTAGTTCTGATGCATCCTGGATTTTATATGGTTCCAAAAGACATACATCCACTGTTTTTATTATTTTTATATCTTAAACTACAGTCCCTACCTGAAAGTCTTCTATAATGCATGTACTTGTATGTGTATGAAAATGTGGTAACTGTAGGGGCTACACATCTTTTTTTCAAATGCTTCTCAGTAATATGCAGATGACATTACTTTTTCTGATGTTGGTTGTCACTGCAGACTCCACTGTAACACTGAATTTTGGAGATTATGAACAGGATGCTCTATATTTCTAAAACCTTGGCATACAGAAGCAGTTCCAGAAGCAGGGGAACCCCAGAAGGTGGCTTTTGATCAGTAAGTGTACAGCATCTGAAAGGAATGGGAAAGGCACAAAGAGCAAGCAATGAAGTGTATGATATAGATCATTTTACTCTCTCCATATGATCTGGTACATTGTAGAGGTATTTAAATGGTGTGGTTAAAGACTAGGTGGGGAAAAATCACAGTGGTGTGCAGACTCCTGCAGCTCCATCTGGTTTATCTGAACAGGGGTCATTCAATTAGCTCAGCAAGTCTCTAATCAGCAAAAAAGATCTTAGTTTAATCACTGCCTGCGTCACCACTGCAAGAAGGATACAGGTCCCAAACTGAGCTGCCCTCTCACCTGACCACGTTAACACATAGCTAGGTGTCAGTCTTTTCGATCGAAATGTTAACACACCTAAATTCAAGGGTGTCGAGTATCAGATTAGTGGTGTCTGAAAAGCCCTCTAAGCTTAGGCAGATACTGGCTTCTGGATACCTGCCCAGAAATGGTTCTAAGAGTTTACTTAAGCCCGTGTGGCCTCTGCAGCAGCCTCGCGCTGTGCTGTGATCCTCTACCAGCAGTGATATGAGACAGAGCTGCAGCAGCAGCGAGACCTTCAGAAATTCCTTTACGTGTTGCAGGAAGACAGCATTAGGAACAGAATACCTGGCACACTGTCACAAGTGCAGCACTTCTCGTAGCAGGAGAAACCAGAACCGTGACTCTTACGATCAAAGCTGTTCTGCTGGTGCCACAGATTTTTTATTTTGCTGTTTTGCATTAGAAACAATGAGAGCATTTTTGTATTTTCATAAATAACATTCTTGGTCAAAATCAGTTTACCCAGAAAGCTCAGATGAACAGCTTTTTTTCTTCCTAATTCTTCTAAATCCACTGCAAAATACATCAATTCTCTGGAAAACAACTGTTCTAACAGGCCACAACATTTTTCCTCCCATCTGGTGCTCTCTCTCCCAACAGTTTCAGCAACCTGGCGCATTTGCCGTGTTTGGAGCTATTTGCCATTTACTGAGTAGTGGCAATGAAATCAGGCCCTAGAGCTTCTCACTGACAGTCACTTCTTTCTCCTTTACTTTCCCCATTTTATTTACTTCAAGTGCACTGAAACAACTGGCAATGTAAATGTTAATGAATGACAGGCTCATTAAATGGACCTAGGTTTGCCTCCAGGTTTTAGCTGATCTCTTAGCCTGTGAAGAATGTACTGTGAAAATGCTTGGAAAGCCAGAGTTTTGATTTCAGAGGGCAGTGGTGGGAGGCCGATTATTATTTTGTAAAGTTCTCAGGGCATAAGTTTTGGAGGCAAAAATGGGAAAAAAAAAGTCTTGAATGAAAATCAAGAGCAAAATACATCCCCCAGATTTTTGTTGGGCTGCTAACAACTGCTCATCCTTTAACCAAGGGTCTAACCTCACATCATCAAATATTAGGCTAGATATGGTAATGTTAAAATACTTCATGTGCACTAGTGCTTAGGGTGCTGCCACAAAAGGTCCAGCTAAATTTATAGAGCAGATGATCCTCTCTAGTGTATATTAAACCTAAAAAGACATGCTGTGACATCAACATTAAGTATTGCACTGTAAATACAGAGATGTACGTTCAAATGAAGTTCATATAGGCTTTGCTCTGTTGATTCTAGTTGACTGTGGCCACTGGGGTGAGGAGTCAAAGGTGGCAAGGCATAACAGTAGTCATTTTGAATTTTTGATGATGGAGACTGGCTGGTTTTATTCATACTAATGCATTGGTCCATCTTGGCTGCAGTATGTCTCGGTTTTAAAATATTCTCAAGTGTAGACTGAAAAGTTTGCCGTCACTGAGCACCACATACCCAGATATAGCTACTCTCCACCTCATTCCCAACCTTACTTCATACTTGAAGAGGTGTTTGCAAGCATGAACTTTAGAAGGTCCAGTCAAAAGGTCAGTCAGGAGCTCTGTGGGACAGGTAAAAATATATAATAAATCTCCTCCGTCAGAACTGCATCTCACCTCTCGCTGCCTGTGTTTTGAGCCCAGATTTGAATGTCTGAACTTTTTGCTGAGTAGCACATGACAAAGTGAGTTTGTGCCAGGTTCCAAAATCAGCTCCCAGAGACCTCTCCTGACCACAGAGAGGAGCCAGTGCAAGCAGCGTGACCTTGCTGTGGGGTCACTCTGCGCTGGTGTATTAAAAAGTCTTCTGCTATCTGCTTTACACTTCTGTATTTGTATTAGTGGATTCATGTCTGAGTTACTGCAAGCAATACAAAGAGAAAAAAATACAGCACTTACAAAATAAATGCAAAGAAATTTCTTTTCCCACAAGAAAACTAGGAAGAGTAGTGCAAATTAAAGCTGCTTATATATTTGTAGAGAATGCATAAGATCCTGTAGCAAATGCGTCATGACTTTCAGTAATGTAGTACTGTATTTTATATCAACCGTAAATTAATCACAAACATTTGTTAACATAAACCTTGTCTACGGAATACAATCTTACTATGCCTTAATACATTCAAGACATTCAACATGTTAATTAATAATAACAGTGGCAATAACGATGATGCATCAGCTAAAATATTATGACAACTGTGTTCATACGCAGTAATAATTCAGACCATCCTTTTTCTTAGTTTAAAAATGCTCAAATGCACTTCCTGGCAGAGCAAGCATTGAAATCAAGTGGGAAATCATAAAAGAATTGTACCTAAAATTTTGCAAATCTTCATTGTTTGGCTTAATTTCCTCTTGCTATACACTATTAACATAAGAATTTGTGTTTGAACGAAGTCAAAACAAAGCCATGGTGTCACTTGCCAGAGCATGGAAAAGAAAACATTGCATTGTAAATCACAGCTCTTGCAAACTAGGTGATTAAAAAATATAACAACTACAGTCATCTAAATATTGCTACTGGTATCACACACCAGACAAAACTTGAACACATATATTCAACAGTGTTTACCTCTCAGATTTCTACTGGATATTTGCATTGAAAGACTAAAGTTATCTGGTCACCAATACGTTCTCCATGAGTTATATATACAAGTCCATATTTGGAGTATATACAATCTGTAACTTTCATATTTTTCATACAAAAAAAATTATTAGCTAACAGTAGTTAACGTTGTATGCATGTTAATAGAATTCTTAATTCTTTGAGATAGATATACGGATGATAATAGTGTTGTTGAAATACTGAGGGAATAGCACAAGTCTGACTTCCTCCCCTTTGTGCCTCCTGGTAAATCCATAGCTATTCCTAGTTACAGTTTTGAAGCTAGTGGGTCTTTCATATTAGTGGTATAAAAAAGCAGATAAAGGACTTCAAAATTCTGACTACTACTGAAATTGCATTGATAGTGAAAAGAGGCTGGAGCAGTGCCTGCTGCTGTTCACACCTCTACAACTGGCCTTGAGCAAGGGGATGCAATTCTTACACACTTTGCAATACTCAGCCTTCTTCCTTGAAGCTTTAAAAGGATCTCATCCTATATACTGCACTTCTGAGCTGTTAGCAATGAGTCTTTGGGGTACTTCTGTGTGGTCACAGTTGCTGCCCACAGGTACATGTTATGAACAAAGAGACTGAAACCAAAAGAGGGAAGCTCAAATTGTGTGCCAAGAGCAAGACTTGAGCATCACAGGAAGCTCCTACCTCCCTTGGGAATCAGAAGAAAATTACTTTGATCTCTAAATAAAGATTTACAAGCTTAGCCCTGAACATCCTAGAAAGTGGCACTGCTCCAGCAGGGCTGGGACACAGGACTTCTCAGCTGTCAGTCCAAAATCCAGACCTTTTTCTTACTTCTCTTTCAGGGTTAATATTTTGTAACTTGGGGATGTAAGGCCAAATGCCACACTGTGAAAACAAACCCTGTAGCTGTCTGAAGACCAAACTCCTGCATCGGCACCACTGAAATATTTTATCATGGCAGGATCTTGGGTTCTTACCATCCTTCTTGAATACTCATAATCCCCATAGTTTTGTTTCCCTACCTATGAAAATATGTAATAACTTGTGAACAGCTGCATTAAATCAAAAGAGAAGCTATGAATGAATAAACACATTTGGTCAATATATCTACCAACCATCATGGTTGTTTTCAGGAATGGAGAATATCATCAGAAGTCAAGGAAATTATGAAGAAGAATTTTCATGGCCCTTCATTTTCAGTGGGCCACAACAATCAGAAGATCCATCCTTTGTGTTTGCCCTTTTCATGTGAAATTATCAGAAAAAAAGAAAGGCAAGTAAAAATCACTACCCCAAGCCTCTGTCTGCCTAGATGAAACTCCAAGTAGTACAGACATGTTGCACCTAAAGCGGTCAGGTTGTTCTGGCAAAGCTGACCCTCAGGGAAGCAGCTTGCTTATGAATGAGGACTGCATGCAGAAACTGAAACGGTGCCTTTTGTGTTCAGCAGCAGCAGAACTGTTCAATGAACTAATGAAGAACTTGCTTTTTTTCTGTCTGTATTTCTCATATGAAGCATGTGAGTGCGGGCTTTGGATAAAAGCCAAGTTTTTAAATAGCACTGGCCGCCAGCAGAAATCCAAAGGAGTGGGTAATAAACTCAGATGAAAGACAGAAAGACAGACAGACAGACAGACAGACAGAAAGAAAGAAAGAAAGAGAAAGAAAACTGTCCCCATTTCCACGGCATTGCTCTTAAGTGCCTGTCTGGGGCTCACCCCCTGTGCCTTGCCACAGAGAATTTGAAATGTTTATACCGCTCTTTAGGAGCCAACCACGGCTCTGAGCAGCACCAGCTCACCATACCCTGTGCACTCTCACCATGTGTCTGCAACACCTACTGTAACCAAAACCAACTCCTCAGCTCCTCTCTCAGATGTTCAGCACAAACCGTGTCCATGAATGGTGAGGAAATGCACCAAAAAGACAAGCAGAATAATTTACATAGTTTTGACGTTCAGCATAGTGCATCTGTTGCATGGTTTCCATATTCATGCTGTTCTCAGTGGAGAATCATTTGCTTTGTGCTATAAGAGCTTACGCCCCCGAGGCTCCTCCTTTTCTCCACGTTCACTTGCTCCTGTATATATTAATTACTTCAATGGGATTTCTTTCTGGTTTCCTATCCCCATAGAGTAATAATGTTTGTTCTATCAACCCTCACAGTAGGTGAATAAACATTACTAGCCTCATTTCATGCATGGAGAATCTGAGACAGGAGGGTTATGCACTGACTGCCGTGGCAGAGTGGCTGTAAACACCAGTTTTGGCACACAGGAATTTCTTTGTTGCCTCCCAGGTGTGTACTGCGCACCCACCCACACTGTTGAGCTTTTCAAAATTGAAGGACGGCATAACCTTCTGGGAAAAAAATAACAAAACCAAACCTAACAGGCACTGTGCGCATCATGGCCACAGTAGTTTTCATTTACAACAGAAAAATACGTATGCTCAGTTTTGGATGTGCATATATGCCTCTTGTATCTCCTGACGCACTTTGCTTGCTTGCACACATGTAGATGCTTGTGGGTTGAGGTGTGCACATATGTCAGGATGTCCCAGATGGGAAATTTGCTGTCATTTAATGCCCAGTGAGCCACAGGTAGAGAAACACAGGACTAGATCATATTGCAGAAAAACTCAAAAATAAGCCAGATGGAGGGGACCTGTGGCTGCCCAAAAGACTGTGGAAGGTGGACGTGATTTCTTGGTATGGCTGAAACAAAGCAGCCTGACCTCGCAGCACCTCCATAATCCTTCGCTTACCCAAGGATATCCAACACTGCCTTGGCTGGGCATTTGGGCATGGTCATTAAACAGTAAGGAAGCCAACGGCAGCTAAGCCACCTGATACATGTGAGGCTTTTACTTGCTCTTTCAAATGTCAAAACCAGGTCAGAACTATGAGACAGCAAAATTAGACTAGGAGAAATCCTCAGGGTGGTAGCTAATGCAATTAGCATAGCTGGGAGCCTGTGAGGCAGGCAGGCAGAGGTCCTCCCTCACCTCAGCATGGCCCAACAGCTCACCAAGGGTTATCATAGGCCAGCGACACAGCCAGAGATGATTCCCTACCCTCCTCACAACCTTCCTGCTCCCTCCTAGTTCCTAGACCCTCCCTGTGGCTGCACATGATTGATAAGTTAATAAAGGGGATTCAAGGATACAGGAGATATCTTCCAAACCTTTTATCCTGGAAAACCTATAAATCTATGCAGAGGAAGGTAACATTTCAGTGCAGCAGTCCTTGGCTGAAGGGCTTCTTCCTGAGCCAGAAGTGCTTAATAGCCCCTTCTGCATTTTTCCCATGACTCTTTCTAATTGCTTTTGCAATAATCTAAACTTAGGGCATCCACAGCATCCTCGAGCAGTAAGTTCCACAATACACGGAGTGTTAAAAGGAGCCTTCTCTTGTGTCTTCTGAACCTGCCACCTCATAGTATTCTTGATGTTCCCATAGTTCCTGTATGCTGAGAGGCAGTGAATAATTGACCTTTTTTAACTTTCTCAGTTCTGCTGTTAATTTCAAAGACCTCCATTGCACCCACCACCTCAGATATCTCTTTTTAAAGCTTGTGTGTCCTATTCCAGTTTATTTTTGCTCCTTGGCTCTCTTCTTGGTACTGTTACTACTTTTATTACACCCTTTTGACACTGGGAGGCCAGAACTGCATGTGACATTTGACATTTGGGCATAGAACAATTATATACAAAATGTGTATGTATATGTATTTAGATTTCCTCTGTGAGTGTGTGTGTATACAGACATATATGGCAGGGATGCTTCTGGTTTTATTCTCTATTTTTTTCTAGAATAAATATTTCTTTCTAGAAGAAAGAAATAGAATTCTAAAAAATTTCATTAACTGCACAGTCTTCTGATCAGCACTGAGAACTGTGCTTATATTTCACAGGAGTATCTATCATCACTTCAGGCAACTCTGCCCTGAATTGTATTAATTAGCTAAACTGCTCTTTATATGTAAAATTTCTTGGTAGAAATACATGAGATGGGCTGGTTCCTCCATTTCTCCTCTCTACCTACAGTATCACGGCCCTGCAAATAAACTTCCGTGTGCCCACTGGCCCAGTGAAGGAACCAAGCAGTGAGGAACACCCTGGTTCATTCTGGGTGAAAGTACTGGCAAATAATACAGACTTTTTTTTTGATAAATATGGAAACTCTGCAGCCAAATGTCCATGTAGAATAAGGCAGGCTGAGCTCCATAAGGATCTGAGCATCAGACAGACCCCTAAAATCCACTTTAATACAGGTTATGATCCATCTTATATTTACCACATAGGACCCAGCCCCCAGCTCCTTTTTCTAGCACCCTTTTTCTGTGTTTGTTCTATGGAGGAGGATGGAAATCTCCATCATCAGGAGATCTGAAAAACAAACATCTCCCCAGAGTGGTGCATGTCTAACTAATCCCCCTGATGCAAGAAGCCTGGCTGATTGACCTCTCAAGGTCCTTTCCTACTCTAATCTTAAAGTGCCTAAGATTATCAGCCACCTCACAGATAGGTAAACATATCAGCCCTTATTTTCTCAGAGCACACTTGTGGGGGACAATTTGCAAAGAGCTTCTTCTACCATCCTCCTATTAACACTCCCCATTTCACAATGGCTCCTACAGTTCTGACATACCTTTCTAAAACGATATAAATCAGACCAATTCAAAATCACTCAGTAGCTAGGTGATACCTCCTAACCCTCCGACATATTCTTTGTCGTTCAGGTCCCTTTTAGATTTTCACAGAAGTGGGGAATACAGTAGATACCAAATCCTCACCAGAAAATAATAAATAACAAATCTGTCTCGGGATCTTTGAAAATAATAGCAGGTTTATATTTGCAGCTGACAAGTGTTACTAACTGAAGTTACTGGATTGCCATTTAGGAAGCTGTTTGCCAAAATGCAGTCTTTTAGTCCTGTTGCCTGCTTTCCCCTACAGTATTTTAAAGTGATGTGTTGCACAACTAGGAGACCAAAAGGTTGATCTCTCAATTTCCTTATAATTCCACCTTTGTTCCTGCCATTCTCCTGGAGCATCTGCAGCAAGGTTTGCTTTATAAATGGAACAAAATGTGTCGCTTATTTATTACCTGCTGGCAAATCCAGTGCCAGAATTTTAGGAATAACACCATTAACATGCCACGTGCTCTGATGATTTTTTCTCTATTGACAAGACCGAGAGCTCACACTGCATAAGAATGAGCTAAAAAGCATGCAGCAATGGATTAAAATGGCAGAGCTCAATTTCAGGCTTCAAAACATTTGTGAAGCAAATGCCATTTTGAAAAATCGCAACCGGGTGAGTTTAGCACTGCATGATTAGCCCCTCTAATGGTTAAAAAATCAATAGACCCAATCCCATGGGGATGCTAATTATCTGGAGAGAAGGGTATTTGTGTACAGCATCCAACTGGCCAGGAGCCCAGAGAGGTTGCATCAGTTACAGGCCCAAGATCAAATTTTTCTTGCGTTGGTCCTGGGGCATTCCAGGTGGCATGGGAGTGATACCAACACCAGTGGAAAAAGCTCTGGCCTCCTACCAAGGTGAGTAGAGCCCTGCTTGCCATCACTGGCTTCTGTCCCGCCACCTAGTGGGGTGTCTCCGTATGTCACAGAACCCCAAGCAAATAGAAAGTCTTACGTCTGGAGGGCAAACACAAGAGATCTAGCGGGTGGAAAGTCTTCTTTGAGTCTTCTCTGTGGGGATTGCTAAGTTACCTGAGGATATAGTTCAGCTCAACGTCTTCAGGGTGAAAAATTAGGCAGAGAGGTTAGCTGGCCTTAGAAAAAAGCTGCAGAACTTTAGAGGGGTGTCTGTAAATAGAAGTTATAACCTTGGCTCAAGTTGCAGTAAAACCAGCTGCAGTGTGAAACGGAGCCGTGAGCAGCCTCGCTGGGACCCTCTCCTCCCCATGGCTCAGCGTTTGCGCTCAGGCCCTTCCCTCGCTCCCTGCCTGCATTACATACTGCAGCCATCCTGCGCCTGGACCTGGATCTTGCTCACCCCAGCCCTGGCTTGACTTTGGACCTTGGTCCCATGCCGCTGGCCTTGCTGGAGCACTGTGGGACTGAGCCCTGGCTGGGGAGGACACTGCCCCTGCCTGCCTCACCACCACCCACACTCACGGCTCCCCTTCCCTTACGTAGCAGGCCCTGCTGCTCCAGCAGAAGTCAGATTCAGCTCACTTGACAAAGGGATCTAGTGGTGAGACATCTCTGCTGTGGAGGTTAAGCAGGATGAATTCCACCCTCATTCTTTGCAAAGCAGTTGAACCAGCCAGGCATGCACTGATTTATTTTTTTTTTTTTTTGTGGATGAATTTATAAATCTTCCACTCTGCTGTAAGAGCAGATCTCTCTGCAGAGAGATCCAGGCTTACTGCCTGCAGATTAAGCAGAGTCCTGGCAAGAACAAGTAGTTAAATCCCTGCTCACCTTTCCCTTAGGTTTGGCATGGAAGAAGCCCTTTCTGCAGCATATCTCTAACCTGAGTCAAAGGACTGTACCACACTGGATTTAAATAGGACTACAGTAGGGACTCGTACCAGGATTAAAGCTCTGGGCACTGCAGAACCTGAATGCTTCTCTTTTTGCGAACATGTGATTTCCATGCAGACCCATCTTGCCATACAGGACGACAAACACATTCTTCTCTGACAACATCCCTTTTCCAAACCCTCTTGTCTGTTCTGAATAGGGATATGAGGATATTATTTTTATCCCATTTGTGTGACCAGTCTAAACAGGTGTAAATGACAGCACATAGCTCAACTAAGAATCACTGGGTGACACAGAATAGGGCTAGAAAGGACCTAGAGGCAGTCTGTCCCTCTGTTATGGGGCAGGATCAGCTATTAGCTGTGTCATTCATGGTGGATCTAACATGCTTTCTGGTCTCACCTGAGCAGGTTTCTAGCCTATTCTCAAAAACATGCAGGGACAGAGAACTAGGTAGACAGCCTATTCCTTGCTTCTCTATTGACAGGACTGGAAAGCATTTCCAATACTGAATCTAAAACTGCCTTGCAGCAAAATAAACCAACTCATATTCCTTCTACTCATTCCCGCTCCTCTTCTGAACTCTTGCCGATTAGTCCATACCTTTTTCAAGGTGTGTTGCTAACGCTGGAGACAGTGCTCCAGGAGGTATTAGTGACACTGAACAGAGCTCAGTCCCTCACATCTTCCAGGTTTCATACACATAACATCACCACTTATGTATTCCAATATGGTTTTCTTAAAATGAGTAAGACGGATGATATTAGGAAAAAATTCTTCACCAAAAGGGTTGTCAGCATTGGAACAGGCTACACAGGGAAGTGGTGGAGTTACCATTCCTGGAGGTATTTAGAAGACATGTAGATGTGGTGCTTAGGGACATGGTTTATTGGTGGACTTGGCAGTGTTAGGTTTGCAGTTGGACTCGATGATCTTAAAGGTCTTTTCCAACCTAAATGATTCTATGATTGTATGATTCTGGTTCAGCTTTGGATCCACAAGTTCCCCAGATCTTTTCTGCAGAAGTGCACCCAGTTCTCTGTCCCGTGTCTGTAGCTGATAATTTCTGCTCTGCACTCAAGAGCATGACATCAGCTCAGCACCCCCTGGCATTTGCCAGCAGCAGAAGCCCAGGGAAGAGCAGAGGACTGGGGCCAGCATAAGGCAGCATTTGCCCTATATATCCTCTCAGCTTCTAGCAGTGTGTGGCTCAGAGTTTGCCTGAACCTAATTGTTGTGGTTTAACCTGGCAGGCAGCTAGACCACCACACAACCATTGGCTCACTCCCCCTGCCCTGCGGGGATGGGGGATAGAATTGGGATAAAAAAAAGTAAAATTTGTGCGTTGAGATAAAGACAGTTTAATATGACAGAAAAGGAAGGAAAAAAGAAATAATGATAAAAAGATAGACAAAGTGAGTGATGCACAATGCAACTGCTCACCACCCGCTGACCAATGCCCAGTTAGTTCCTGAGCTATGGTGTCTCCCTGGCCAATTCCCCCCATTTATATACTGGGCATGATGCCATATGGTATGGTATGGAATATCCCTTTGCCCAGCCTGGGTCAGCTGTGCTGGCTGTGCCCCCTCCCAGCTCCCCGAGCACCCCCTACCTGCTCGCTGGCTGGCCAGAGCATGTGAAGCTGGACAGTCCTTGACACGGTAGCAACAACTAAAAACATCAGTCTGTTATCAACATTATTTTCATCCCAAATCCAAAACATAGTACTATACCAGCTACTAGGAAGAAAATTAACTCTGTCCCAGCCAAAAGCAGGACACTCATATTGCACCTTTGTGTTTAAAAGCCTTAGATAGATTTTCCTTTAGTAAATTTGTTTGACTGATCATTGATCTACTGACCTTATCCAAGTGCATTCTAAAGATTCAGGCCATTTGTCCAGTGTGTCAAGAGAATTTTTTAATTCTAATCTCAGTCTCCAATACACTTGTGGTCCTTCTCAACCTAATGTTGTCTGCAACTCTAATGAATGTGCCCTCTATCCCAGCATTCAGCACATCAGTGAAACACCAACAGGCAGCAGACCCAAGACAGGAGCAGGCCTTTCTGCCTCAGTTGTTTTAGTCACATGGGTATTTATAAGGTTACTAAGGCCAAAATGTGTCCACAGCTTTGGGCAACACCTTATTTCAAAGTTCTTATCTTGGCAATTCCAGTCCTATTGTTCCTGCAAATGCACTAGAATCATCATAGAGTCATAGAATCATAGAATCATTAAGGTTAGAAAAGATCCTTAAGATCATCATGTCCAACCATCAACCCAACACCACCATGCCCACTAAACCACGTCCCGAAGTGCCACATCTACACATTTTTTTAAAACCTCCATTGATGGTGACTCCATCACTTCCCTGGGCAGCCTTTTCCAACGCTTGACCAGTTGCAGTGCAGCCTGACACCCTCACACATCCCCACTGGCAGGGTTTTAGGTAAACTGAGCTGGGGCACATACTGTCACAGATAAAAAGGCTTATTTTGTTGCTGCGCAGTGACCTCTCTGTCTGTTTGAAGAAGTGCAGGCAGCCATCAAGCAAAACAGAGCTGTGGGTGTACAGCCAAGGAAGACGCAGAGGATTTTCAGAGACCCAGCTGCAACAGGAAGAATTGTAAATACTGTAAACGTCACGGTGACAACACGTATATTTCTTCTGAGTGCAGGAGGGTTTGTTGCTGAACTGAAGAC
This sequence comes from Phaethon lepturus, assembly GCF_000687285.1. NCBI lineage: Eukaryota > Metazoa > Chordata > Aves > Phaethontiformes > Phaethontidae > Phaethon > Phaethon lepturus. Next base: position 3,272 of record NW_010515273.1, on the reverse strand, counting down.
CTTTCTTGCATTCTAGAAAGTGATGCCTTTGTCTGGGATATCTATCTAATCCAGTCCAACATATTCTATTATTTGTGAATAGATCTGACCCAATAAGCTACACTGATGATCAAAGCTCAACTCTTTCAAGTACCAGTCTTAGAATCTGGGATTCTGTCTTAGTACACTGCCAACTTAGATCTAAATTACCAATTTTGGCTTGAGATCCAAAAGGCTCCAAGGATTGCCAGGGTCTGAAAGGCTGGCTATGTTGCATAACCTAAACCCACCTGTAGAGTCAAACAGATGGCCTGGTTTTCTGAGGTCAATTCCCAATTAATAAGAAGGTTTAGAACCTAGAGATCAAATCTTTATTGCCCTGAAACTCCCTGAGGAAAGAACTTGAACACAGGCGGTTAGAGCTACAGTTTCCATCTGGGTGGGTGGAATGAGGGGCTACAAAGTCACAGCTCCTGTTTCAGTCCTAAAGTCCAGCCAGATTTGTGAAGACACAAGCTGCTCATGGGCTTGTCATGCATCCTCCCTCCCAACGCAAGAGCCTTCGTGCCAGGAGATGCGCTGTGGAAGGGGGCATTGGGCACAGACTGCCTTGCCGGCCCTCTCTGCAGTGCCAGGGCTCACTCAGTCGCTTAGTCTTAAATTTTCCAGTTTCTCTCTACCAGGGTATATACATGTATTTTAGGACTCTCTCCCCCACATCCAACAAATGACGTAAAATATCACCACTACTATCTGACTTTCACAGCCTTTTGAAAAAGGTTAGAAGAGCGCATCTGTGCTGTCCCTTGCATCATAGTCCAACCCCACTTCTCTTCCTCCAGCCTCACCTCTCATTTATTTCTGCACCTGGCAGGAGACTTAGCTGCAGGCATGACCTCCACCTGTTTCACACAGCTCAGTGGGAGTTGCCATGATGCGCTGAAAACATAGAGTTTACTTAGGG
>NW_010515273.1:0-2298 GCF_000687285.1 Phaethon lepturus | reverse complement strand
GGGAAAGAACGGCGAAGTATCAGCTGTCATCTGCCATTTTAATCCAAGACACAAACAATTAGTTGAGCACAGTCATATCCAGATGCTAATACCTGATGGAAGTGAGTAACACTGCAACAATTCACAATTAGCTGAGATGTGTCTTCCATGAGAAAGGCTTCTTATGAAGCTCTGCAGACACCTGCCTAGAAAATCCTCCTCAAATGATATTAAAAGCCTCATCTAGGAACAGGAATTCCATCAGTCCTTGGGGATTTACACATCCCCAAAGATAAGGTGTACTGTCATGAAAACCTGTCACATCACTTTAGATGTCAGTCAGCACCTAAAAAGACCCTGCTCCAAAAGGACCACCTTTTTAACCTACTACTCCAGAATGTATTAACCCTGGCTGGATGCGAGAGGTGCTTGAAGCGGCTGCCTGCACAGAAAGCAGGTGAGGAACACTAAGATTTTCTTCAAATGATGCTTGTTTCTAGGGGAAAAAAAAAAAAAAGGCATTTTTTTAATCTAGTTCATCACAAAGTATCAGCACATGACATAATTACCCGCTTCTATGGCATCACAGGAAATTCTCAGCACTGGAACCTTGGTGAAGTGCTTGTTTGCAAAGCCTACACTAATTAAAATATCACTGACTTAGCCCTGGGATTTATTCAGAGTTGTCTGAATTTAAATCAGTCTTAAAAGCAACTCAAGTTGAAAGGATGCAAAACCTTGTCATGTCAACACTCCTAGTCTTATTTAAAGCTTTTTTCCACTTGATATTGATTTAGCTTAACTCCACATCAAATTGGTGTTCACACAGGAGCCTTGACCTATTTAACCGATGCATTTTTAAATAATATCTCCCCTTTCACAGCTGCAACTCTGAATATAGCCCTACAGGCAAAGCAACCTGAAGGCCTATCTACCTTAGCAGTTGTGCCAAAAGGTTTCTACTCTAACTCCAGTAAACTGAGGCAACCACTGAATTTGTAAGAGGTTTCAATACTACTACAGAAAAAATAATTTTTTCTAGAACAATCTCTTCAAAATAAAATTGAAGCACACCTACTAACTGGATGTTTTTAGCTGCATATTACACTATGGAGAAGGAGCCAAATGTTCCCCTGTCATTCAACCCACTGCTAAAGATGTAAGTTGCTCTTTTTCTACTGTGGTTTGTAAAAAGAGGGGTTTTCTTCTTATCAGGCCAGGTCCCACTGAGAAAAAGCAGATAAGCTTTTGGGCAGAAACCCCTTCTTCAGGTTTGAAATAGCAGCAATAGTCTAGAAGGTGAAAAGCAGCAGAGAATGACTTATAAATTTAATTAGATTACATAAGCAGCTAGACCATCTGAAAAAAAAAGGCACAGTTATCTGGAGCAAAGGAAGGGATAGCAGGGGAGGAGGAGATAAAATGGGAGCTCCTCTGGTGCACAGCAATGAGGAAAAGCAATGAGTAATTTATTGCCTGAGGGTGAGGGACAGGGAATTTTATCCTGTGCCCTGGTGTCTCTGTCAAGTCTGGGATCATTGGCAGCATTAAGCATTTTAGGTCCCATGATGTCTTTTGAAGATATTTTGTCAAGGTCCCCTGTGAATCAGGGTTCAAGGGAGGTCTACATTTATTTCAGCTGTGACAGGCTGCTGCAGAAGCATATGTGCAAGGGGGAAAGAAAGAGGCCTAGGTATTACTGCCCTTCTGCCTTTCATTTTGACCCTGACTCCTGGGCTTAATATCACGTACCTGTGGAAAAATAAGAAAAACACACCTGCCCCAACCAGTTCTTTCAGAAGGGCAGAACTGCTGTCTCTGAACATACCCAACTCCATTTACCTCAGGGAGCAGTAACAGGAAGAGTCTAACAGCTTCTTAATCATTTGCCCATTAAAAATATATCATTGATTTGGAGAAGGCGCAGCACTCAGTACAGTGAGTAACAACGTCACAGCCCGTACAAGGTATCAGGAGCGAGTGAGCGCAGCCCACATTGCAGTAGTCGTGACAGATGACGGAGATGATGGCGAGGCACCGGCAGCTGGAGGCTGACAGGACAGCCGATACACGCACGCGTTATCATGCTGTTAATGGCGCGAGCCCAACCAAAGCCACAGCGGCCCCCCCGCCGCGGTAGAAGACACGGCAGCAGCGCTACTTCGAGATGCCTGGGCAAGGCTCGGCGCTTTTCTCCTGGAAAACTGAATTTGTGCCAGAGCTGAAGAGTAAGATTCATGCCCAGGTCAGTGGAGAAAAAAAAAAATCAACGAGGGGAAGAAGGCGACAGCCGCTGGGCAAATCTGCCAGTCAAAGTAC
>NW_010515272.1:2353-11417 GCF_000687285.1 Phaethon lepturus | reverse complement strand
GTCATAGAAGGAGACCAGGTTGGTCAAGCAATGCATTCAAGTCTAATCCCACTAGTTGGTCCTTCCAAGAACAGAGATAAATGTAATTTACATCCCAAATAACAGAAAGCTGCTTCTCTCCTTAGGAAAGTGGTGAGAGATCAGTTTTCCCCCTTAGGAGGATCCTAGTTAGGAGGAGGGATGTATTTTCTAATCTACATTCTGTCTCTCATCCACATCCCTATTGTGAAGAATTTATTGTATAAAGTGAAACGGTGCAAGTAAGAGATTCCAGAAGATTGACACCCAGGGTGTACAGCAACCTGCTGTCAAGGTCACTCTCATGGACCATGACAGAAAGAATTAACTCTAAAGTTACTAATCAAGCAGAGTGAGGACTGAAATCAGGTCTGTCAACACCATGTGGCTGCCTTAATTGCCAGATTACTGATCTTTGGACTTCTTCAAAATGATACCACAGGTCAGAATTACTTCTGATCCTTACATTGGACTATTGCATTTAGACTGATAGTCTTAGGTTGGTGCTCTTTTATCTCTGTCTGGATAGAAGTATATATCCATCTATTTAGCACTTAAACAGTGAGCCTGACACATTCAGGCTGCAGTAGACTACCTTTCCATATTCTTCATCGGCAAATAAGGCATTTTCTGTAACTTGAACACACATGGAGTTTGCTGGATTTGTTGTGCATTTGCAAACGATTACTATAGCACATGCACATTAGATCTGAATCTTCTGGGAAGCATCGTAACTATTGTGTGTTTGTTATAGTGTTTGGGATTTTTGAACATCCTGCTGTTTGCTTAGGAGTGGATGGTGGGACAACCAGAAGCCCTTGACAAATATCCAATATCATTAAAAACTGCCCAGTCAAAATATCTGTAGAATCTTCTGCAAAAAAAGGCTGTGTCCTTCAGAACCTGAAGACCTGATAACTCTGCTTTAAGAGTCAAGTCCTGTTGGAGATTGAAGCAATATTATAGCAATATTACAGCTACAATTAAAACTTAAAGCATAGACTATAAATTCAAGTGTCTTAAAAATAAATAATTTCATGGCAGCAAGTGTTACAACAGTGCATTTGGTGGAGTTTAAGTTTTACTGTGTTGCCAAGAAATAGTCTTATGGTCTAATATGGCTAATGTTAAGGTGGAGATTAAGCAGCTATCTAGTATGTGGTTCAACTGACTGTAACTTATGTGGACAAAGCATTTTTTAGTGTTAGAATTCATATAGTTCATTGGCTGATGAGAAATTAATCTTAACAGATGTGTCCCAGCATCAGTGGCATCTTGCAACTGTGTATCATAAACTTAGATTACATTGCTCAATGGCTGTACATCTGCTCAGTGGATATTAGTGAAGATAATGACTGCCAAACTGAGCCAATATTGTCTTTTCTCAATGTTACCCTGAGTACGGCCAGTAGCAGACACTTAAGGAAACAGAGTGTGAGAAACAATGGCAGGGTGTTGCTCTCCTTGATATTCAACTTCTGTCTTCCAATGCTACTTACATGTCATAAATAAATTATCAGGAAACTGCATATGGCATTGTGGTGATGGCTTTAAATCAGTGACAAATATGTTAGAATCACGGTAGCATCTTAAACCATATATGGTCTCTGGTCTGTCCAACTGATAGCATAAAGTAAAATTTGGACAAAAGAATATGTCACATATTGTTAGTTGCAAATACTAATCTTACACAGTATTCATGGGCCCTTACTATCTTTTTTTGCTATTGCTGACTTGTGGGTCTATATAAATAAGTAGGTTCATTACAGGAAATTCCAGTTTCTGAATGTGATCTCCTACTGCTACCACTATTGTTCTAATTTTTAATTTCTAATCACGTTCCAGGTCATATCACTCAATGACTCACATGAAATTCTACAGTCAGTCTTAGGCAGGTGGAAATAAAGTAAGAAATCTCAGAATGGGTACTGGGACTGTGCCAAAGAGCCAGAAGATGAGCACATACCAGATTGATCCCTTCTTCTTTGTGCTGCTATATTTGCTGCAGCACCATTTAGGGATAGTTTCCAGGCTCTGTCCAGAGATGCTGGCAGTGTAATCATTTCACAATAGCAATAGGAATCACTTCAACATAACATTTGCTTCATCATGATGTAGTTTCCTAAGATAGGATTTGTGTTTGTCCATACTTGTGTGTCCATGTGTGTTACAACCTGGTCTCTTCAGCAGGGATGTTGTTCTCATTCATTTGTTGAAGCTGTAATTTGCCATGAGTCTGAGGCTGATCTTACAGGCTCTTTGTGTTATGCCTGCCTGAAAACCTTTATGAAGAATAACAAAACTTTGCATAACTACATCACATGAATGCTGACAGTGCAGCTGTGAGATAAGATGTATTTTTCCTCATCCCATTCAAGGATCCACACTCAAAATAAAGGAAAGTTTCCATGATTCTTCATTTCCATGCCTGGTGTCTTTTCTAAACACCATTTTTCACCTCCACTGTCTAAAAAGTCAATGGCATATCATATATCCATTCAAGATTCAAGTGCCATGTCAACTATTCCATTTGCTCTTGATGGCCAGTCTTCAGCTCTTCCTCATCCATCTATACATCTGCATGTTTGAAATCCTTTTCCCTGCCCTACTTTCTGTTGCCATTCCCCCCTTGCTGATGCCCTTCTTTTTTTATTACTTTTCTTTTTTTGGCTCTTTATCTACTTAATTCTGCCATGTCAACAGCTATCGTTACAAGTTCAGAGAAATTTCAGAGACGTGCAACCAGGAGCCCTAATAAAGTGACACTCCTTGTGAATCTGTGTCAAGAGAAAGCCACATGTTTCTTGGGTAGCAGAATTACCCCATGGCAGTATCAGAGGGTTGCTCACCTCACAACTGCTGGGTTTGAGAGGACTGTTGCCTCAATAAATTTGAATGAACAAAGGTAGTGTTCTTGAAGACCAAGAATTATAACTACAGTTTGGGGCCACACAACAGATGCAGCAATGACAGAGAGCTTGAAGGGATCCTCAGGTGGGAACACCTTATCAAGCTGGCAGTTCATCTGGGCTTCTGCACCCTCAGTCCCATGGTCACTACCCAGGAAAACGTGGAAGAGTATGTACCTTCCAGCATTGCTCTGGGTATTCAATTCATAATCCCACAGAAGACTCTGCAAGGGATATGTCTTTAAATTTCTCCCCACCGCAACCAGAATCAGCAGTTCCCTGTATCAGCACACCTGATTAAAATCAAAATAACTGTAATACTTTTTGAACATGTCTCTAGGGTGGAAAGCATGTGGCTTCTGGTGGAATAACAGCAAATGAACTCAGAACTGTGGAGAAGTAACATACATTGCTGACCTGATCACAAGACCACAAGTCTCTGTGCTATCCCAGCAGCACAGAATTTGCACAGGCAGTTGCACTGTATGAGCAAACTGATGGCCAGCAGTCACCGTATATCGTGTCTGCACTCAAAGGCCTCACCCAGTAACTATCCCTGGGGTCAACTGAACAAGCAGGAGTTTTTTGACCCACTTTTCATTCAGTGCAGTTTACAAAAAATAAGGGAACCCAATTCTCTGCTCTCTTTCTCCTCCTTTATAGATGCCTCTTATCATTCTGCATTGCCCCACTACAGGCATTCATGGGAGACTTCATAGGAAACACAGTCTGCTGGCAATGGCATGGAGGTAACATCGCTATTAGGTGGATCATCATCTTCAGAACTTGAGTTCCCCATCCCTCTCATCAGATAGTCAAGGCAGAAATAGCTCTGTCCCATTTCTTCCAATACTGAAACCTGTTCTTGAGAACCTGGGCACTGTGGGGACAGAGACCATAAGCAACAGAACAGTGCCCTGTATTTGACAGGCTTGCTTTTCTCACCTCTGCATATTCCTTTGATGAAATAGGGGCCTCAGCCCTGACTACTTTCAGTCTTCTGATCTACCTCTGTCATGCCAAGTTGCAATGAATATAATGCAACAATCAATCAAAGGATAAAAGATCGAATAAACACCAACAAACTGAAAACTTCTGAAACAGTGATTATATGACTGAAGAAGAGATACTATTTAATTTCATAGCTGAAAGCATGAAATAGCTTATTTTGAACAGAGTAAACATGGGAAATACATTAATTATTTTGAACCTACAAAATCAGAAACACTAAGCTAAAAAGAAGTCACTTTGGAGAAGATACCATTGAGGCAGGATGTTCTGCTTATGTAAAGAATATTATTAAACTGCTTAATAGAACAACAGCAAAAATTATGAGGTAATCCTTGTAAGCAGTAAGACAAGAACCTATATAGTTTATATAATTATACAGGTAGAGAAATGATTGTTCTTGTTTATGTGAACTAGATGTTGATTGTGTGTAATCAGTCCTTGAGGATGAATTATGCAAGCCTATGCACCACTACAGACTGGGGACCAACCAGGTGGAAAGCAGCTCTGTAGAAAACGCCTTGGGGATCCAGGTGGACAGCACATTAACAATAAGCCAGCAGTAGACCCTCATGGCAAAGGCTGCCAACAGCCTCCTGGACTGCATCAGAAAGAGCATTGCTAGCACGTTGAGGGAGTTGATCCTTTTGTCAGTAAGACAAGAACCTGTATAGTTTATATAATTATACAGGTAGAGAAATGATTGTTCTTGTTTATGTGAACTAGATGTTGATTGTGTGTAATCAGTCCTTGAGGATGAATTATGAAGCCTATGCAAGAAAAGGTAACTAAACAGAAATAGAAGGAAGAACTGACCATGAATTCAAAGGTATTAAATCTCAGGGTATGTTATGTAGCTACTAAGCAAAAGAAGTAAGCAGATTTCAACCTTTTGATATGGAAAACTAATAAGTAAGATACAGAGGAAAAGTGAAGCATGAAATGACACAAAAGGAAATGGCTACAAGTAGTGCTGACATGTGGATATATCCTAATAAATTTCACTGATAAAGTGAAGAAACATCATCAACACAAATAATTAATGATTATCAATTAGGATTAATACTAAAAGAGCCTACAGCCTAGACTAACAGAAATGAGAAGAAATTTCATTTATATAGAGACATGTAGTTTTGTGCTTGGAACAAATAACAACACTATGTGCTAGAACCTCAACAGTTTTACATGACAGAAGAGGAAACCAAAATATACTCATCAAAGTCACACTTTTTATGAACTGCTGACCTGAGGTAGTTATGAGAAAAACAAACATAAGCCTAAGCTGCCATCAAGAGATCTGTTTTCAGCAGAGGTGTGAAAATATTTTTGCTGTGTAAGATCTCAGTGAAACTTCATCTGGAATATTGTATAAAACTATGAACTGAATCTGAAAAAATGTGAAGATGGGCTCCTGGAATGATTAAGAAAGAGATTCTCTACACCAGAGAAAGCTTACAGAACATGGCTATTCTAGCCCAATAAAATGAAAGCTGAAATGGGGTCAGGTTGCTCTCTACAAATGTATCACTGTGGGAATGGATCATTGGATAGAAAGGCAAGTGCTGGCAGAGAAACAAAGGTGTATATTGGTAAATGCATTTAGACTGCAAATTAAAGGACAATTAAAAGATGGTTAGAAGAAGCAAAGTACAACTGTGTTAAAAATGGAACATAATCATTTTACAAAGGGACTTCTGTGACCTAGTGCCTGTGATAGCTGGGCACCAGAACCGCAAACGCATTAGGCTCCCTTTAATCCTATGTTAGTAACAGGGCTACCTGTCTTCGCCCCTTTTTCAGCCAGTCTGCTGTTCCTAAATGAGCACCAACTTTCACATCTTTAATACCTGTTTCCTTTCAACAAGTCTATACTGTAAAAAATTTGTTCTTTACTGAGCTGTTTTATTTTAGTCATATGATCCAGACAACCACATTTCTTAAATGGTGTGATGACCTAAGCCTCACATGATCAAGTTGTAAGTAAGCCTCTGTCTGTCCTCTTAAAGGATCAGTTCACCCTACAGCACTCCTCACAGATATCAGCACTTCCTAGCAACTGTTCCTATCATCCACAGCTTTACTGGTATACTCAATGTACTAAGATGCAATTAAGTGTATTGATACGCCAAAATACAATTATATCAGAAAATGTCAATAACAAAGAAGACAGAAAATATCAAACACAAATATCACTAATATCGAGCTGACAGGACTCAGTACAGTAGCCAGGGCAGTTAAGAGGTGTTTTAATTAGTTTTTTTCAAAATAAGGAGTTTGAAATTAAGCTTCATACTTTGGATGTCACGACAGGTATTTCTGCTGTTTTTAACTGATGCAGCAAGAATGCAAAAGGAAAAGTGATGTTTGTGTGTAGCCATGCAGCAAAAGATAAGAATCAGCTGACAGGAACCTTGTAAAGTTCAACAAAGGGAAATGCAGAGCCCGCACTGAGGAGGAATAACCCAATGCACCACTACAGACCGGGGACCAACCAGGTGGAAAGCAGCTCTGTAGAAAACGCCTTGGGGATCCAGGTGGACAGCACATTAACAATAAGCCAGCAGTAGACCCTCATGGCAAAGGCTGCCAACAGCCTCCTGGACTGCATCAGAAAGAGCATTGCTAGCACGTTGAGGGAGTTGATCCTTCCTGTCTACTCAGCACTGGTGATACATTTCTGGGGTCCCAGTACAAGAGAGACCAGGACATCCTGGAGTGAGTCCAGCAAAGGGCCATGAAGGTGATCAAGTGATCTGGAGTGACTGGAGCATCTGTTGTGCAAGGACAGGCTGAGAGAGATGGAATTATTCAGCCTGGAGAAGAGAGTAAGTATCTGGTCAGGGGAGCGAAGAAGATGGAGCCAGAGTCTTCTCATGGTGTCCGATGATAGGACAAGAGGCTACAAACAGAAATACAGGAAATTCCATTTAAACAAAAGAAAAAAACTTTATTTTTGTTGTGAAGGTTGTCAAACACTGGCACAGGTCCAGAGAGGCTGTAAAGTTTCTGTCCTTGGATACTCAAAACCCAGCTGGACACAGCCCTGATGAACTTGCTCTTGGTGGCCCTGCTTTGAGCAGCAGGAGTGGACTAGACAATCTCCAGAGGTCCCCTCCATTCTATGGTTTAGTGATTTAGTAATCTTTACCGAATATACATTATAATCATAACATTTGCTACTGAAAACCAAAGAATTAGCACATTAACATGGAAAACATACAGAAGGTAGCAGAATGCATTCAATTGCAAACAGTATCTTTGTTACCCATCCAATTTGTACACCGATACCTAATATGTGTTAAATATATTCAAGACTAAATTTAAAAAACACTCAGAACACTATATAAGTATGCTCAGTCAGTTAATTCACTAGTAAAAGACAAAAGCAGCACTTGACCAAAAACTGTATTAGTTCTTTCAAGAGTAAAATTCTAAGTTTCCTCTCATGAGGTGTTTGCTCTGTTTTGAATCCAAAGATATCTTTAAATATTCCAACTGGCTTTAATACACAGCTGAAAATAAGTTCCTGGACTTTTCCTAAACTGGTTTAACTAGCTTTGATCAGACCCTTATCTTGGAACCCTAGTACCTCAAATTAGAAAACAACTGGTTCTAACTGTATTGGTTACTGCTCATACAAAGCTCCTGTTTTGAGCTTCTGTGGTATCTTTCATACCACATCACGTACAGAAGTAAGTTAGCAAATTCCAGTCTATACTACTGTGATTGGTATGCACTGTAGCTCGAGGTTAAGAGCTGTTAATGCTCATAACATCATAAATATACCCTTTATAAACACTTTCTTTAGGTATGGCTGTTAACTCCTATCAGCATGAGCACAAATGAAATATTATGAGAGTGTAAGTTTGCTGAATAGAAACTGCCTGTGCACATACTTCTGGCAGCACAGAAAGTGAATTTTTTGTTGACTAATCATTTGATTAAATGTGTTGCATTTAGCAAGAAATAGAAGTAAGCATCCATATAGCCCTCAAGCAGCTTGCTTGTGGTAGATACATGCCTTAGTTTATGCAGAAAAACCCCACCCCTTACAATATATCTGCAGCTGACTGAAGTAAAGATTCATGACTATTTTTTGCATGAAAACAGTTCTGTTTCTGAGGTATATAAGTGATGAAGTTATGCACAGAGAAACAAGGTTTCTGTATGAACACTGTGTTCCTGTAGCATAGCTGTCATTTCTAATGATACTCCATGTTTTTGGTCTGGCAGTTGTCCTCTCTCACTTCTGCCAGTGACACTTTTTTCAGTTTCCAAAGCAGGGAGACTGGGGAACCTATTCATCAAATCACAGAATCATTAAGGTTGGAAAAGACCTTCAAGATCATCAAGCCCAATCATCAGCCTTACACCACCACGCCCACTAAACCATGTCCCAAAGTGCCATGTCTATACGTTTTTTGAACACCTCCAGTGATGGTGACTCCACCACCTCCCTGGGCAGCCTGTTCCAATGCTTGACTGCTCTCTCCGTGAAGAAATTTTTCCGAATATCCAGCATAAACCTCCCCTGGCACAACTTGAGGCCATTTCCTCTTGTCCTATCACTAGTTACCTGGGAGAAGAGACCAACACCCACCTCACCACAACCCCCTTTCAGGTAGTTGTAGAGAGTGATAAGGTCTCCCCTTAGTCTCCTCTTCCCCAGACTGAACAACCCCAGTTCCCTCAGATGCTCCTCAGAAGACTAGACTTGTGCTCCAGACCCCTCACCAGCTTTGTTGCCCATCTCTCTTTTTTTATTTTCTAATTGTGAGTATGTAGGTGCTTGTTTCATACTCTCACAGATAACAAATCAAGATTTGGCCATGCAGGCACTTGTAGTTATTTATCTATCCATTTCTATAACCTTGTGTCACAACACCTCTTTGTGTTGGATAATAGTTTGAAATGCTTTTAAAAAAATATTAGCTAATGCAAGTCTATGTTGTTTTTTTTTTCATAATTTATTCAGCATTCCCAGACCAGAGCACATTTGTGTTGTTATCTTCTCAGTTTTTCCTGTGATGAAAAATTCACAATGGTACCTTGAATAACCAGTTTGGTAGGTTCTTTGTGAAGCAACTGTATGTTACTACATTAAAATGCAAACACATCGTGATACTATG
>NW_010515272.1:0-2322 GCF_000687285.1 Phaethon lepturus | reverse complement strand
TCCTGCTGATAAATAATTTAAGAGGGATGAATTAATTGTGACTTTGAAAGAGTAATCTGGAAGAAAATCAGATCATTATGTCTCATAGTATCCCCACAATTTCTGAGGCTCTTGAGATCTTGAAGAAGTTTTACAGCATTGTGAACTCACACTGTATCATTGCAATACTCTGCTTTATCAAGACATTTTATCCTAGTGCAGTATAAGACTGCTTCAGACAGATAATAGTACATGGCGACATGTTGACATTTTGAGTTCACTGAACAGAACTGTATACTGCACCGATGATCAATACAAACCCATGTGCTCTGAATACTCTATATTTATTTTATTATATTTTATTATGATGGCATCTGAAATAATTTTGTGATACTGTACTCTGCTGTGTTGCCATTAAGTCAGCTTGTGGTAATGCACATATTTGATGTATGATGATGGCATGGTGATCTTTTCATTGGAGGTATGGAGGTCATAGAACCCACAAAAATGAAGAAAATCATGACTTTCATGCTGTACTTTGCCACTCAGGGACCCCACTGATAAGGTATTTTCAGCCTAAAGAGTACATGCTTGATAACTATTACATGTATTTTTCTGCCAAGAAATGTGGTTTAAAATTCTGATACCAAAATTGCTTAATTGTTATTATAAACAACAATTTATATTGAGTGCATCAGTTAATGCACTGTCATTGCATTATAACATCATTAATGAGCTATGATAATCATCAGATGACACGGTATTTATTACAGACAAGGTTTAAAGCCCCACCATTTTTTAGCTGTTTTTGAGACTGGACAAAACACACTGCTGTGCTCTCATTGAAATATTACTAATATCTTCCCCACTACTTCCATTTGGTGTTACAGACACGTTTTACAAAGTGACTTCTGAAAAATGCACCCAAATTTAACTTCTGTAATAATTTGAGAAACTTTAATTTGTATATACCGAATAGAGATTTTTTTAAAAAATAGATTTTCTGAAGAGTTCATGTGCACTGACTGCAATTCTGCATCTGCACCTCTCTGCTGCAGTGGACTCTTCCATACTGGGGAATCTGAAATGAAAAAGCTTCATCCCTATAGTCAATAGGGCTGCCTACCATATGTCAGGATTTCACTAGAACAAAAAAGGAAACATTGGTGCTGTAATAGTGTACAACAAAGTAGTAAAACCTTTCAGCAGGAATGTGGGAGATTTGGACTCAAATCTTTGCACTGCCTGAGTTGGTTTTCCTATATGGTGGATGATCGGATAATGCTTCAGCTTCGACGAGCAGTTATTTTCTGAGGAATGGTGTCTTTGGAAAACCGTCCACTAACACCTATGATAAAGAGTTGAGAGTTACGCGATTCTAAGTACTCTGTCAAGAAGTACTTAGGTACGTAGAAGTACTTAGGTTTAACTAGCATGGAGTACATAAATCATGAGAGTACACATCTAACAATAAGGATAAAATCATTATTGAATCTCCGTCGATTATGTGAGCGCAGCTCCCATTCTCATGGCCTGGATCAGGCAGAAGCCATTCTGAAAAACTAATATGCAGTTGCATAAGCAAAGGCTGTGTTTACAACAATTCTTATACAATACTTTATATACACTGTAACTGGAATTTATATGGGTTGCACAAGCTTATATAGGGTGTTTCCTAACTTTTGAATGCCTGATTATTTACTTTTTTTTTTAACTGATGCGTGTCCATCTCTGCAGTATTTAGTTGTGAAACAAACGGCATATAGTGACAGGCATGGCATAATGGCATGTTGCTTTGTAGACTAACAGCATGTGGTAACAAACGGTGAGGTAAATGGAGTGCAATGATTTTTGCAGCACAGGTACAATGTGTATCAATAATACTGTCCTGGTTTCAGCCAGGATAGAGCTGGTAATATTGACATTGCACACGTAACTTGGCACGGAGTCCTCAGGCGTTTGGCTTGTAGGTGCAAGCTGCTGAAATCTTCTCTGGTGTTGCTCCTTGTGGAAATGGTCCACCTCTGCCTCAGGCGTTCTCTACCTCCCCTAATCACTGGTTTAGCTTTTACAGAGGCCGTGGTTGCTTTCTATAGCCTCTGTTGGTTTTGGGCCTTTTGGACGAATTGACTTAACATCTCAATATTCTAAGTTTTAGAAATTTAACAGAAACAAGTGAAATCACTGTGGCAATTGATGAGTTGGTGGGCACCTATCTCAGATGTCAGACGTACAAAGCGACCCGGCACATCACATACGCACGTACAACCGTGCGATGGGCCCGTGTTTTGCCCGTGTGGCAGGAAGCACGGCAGAGCAGGGCGGGCTCCCGCGGTGGTGGCC
>NW_010515271.1:0-2041 GCF_000687285.1 Phaethon lepturus | reverse complement strand
ATCCACTAGGTGGGTCACCTGGTCATAGAAAATCAGATTGGTCAAGAAGGACCTGCCTTTCATGAACCCATGCTGGCTTGGTTGTCCTTCACATGCCCTGTGAGCACCCTCAAGATGAACTGCTCCATGATCTTCCCCAGTATGGAGGTCAGGCTGACAGGCCTGTAGTTCCCAGGATCCTCCTTCCGGCCTTTCTTGTAGATGGGCGTCACATTGGCAAGCCTCCAGTCATCTGGGATCTCCCTGTTAACCAGGACTGCTGATAAATGATGGAGAGTGGCTTGGCAAGCTCTTCCTCCAGCTCCCTCAGTACTCTTGGGTGGATCCCATCAGGCCCCATAGACCTGTGAGTGTCCAGGTGGCTTAACAGGTTCTTAACTGTTTCCTGCTGGATTATGAGGAGTTTATTGTGCTCTCCATCCTGTCTTCCAGCTCAGGGGGCTGAATACCCTGTGGATACCTGGTCTGGCTATTAAAGACAGAGGCAAAGAAGGCATTAAGTACCTCAATGTTGTCCTCGTCCTTGGAGACAATATTCCCTGCCATATCCAGTAGGGGATGGAGATTCTCCTTGTCTCTCTTTTTGTTGTTAATATATTTCTAGAAGCATTTTTTGTTATCTTTTACGACTGAGGCCAGATTGAGCTCTAGCTGGGCTTTTGCCTTTCTAATTTTGTCTCTGTTTGACCTAATGAGATCCTTGTACTCTTCGTGAGTTGCCTGCCCCTACTTCCAGGGGTGATAAACTCTCCTCTTTTCCCTGAGTCCCAGCAAAATCTCCCTGTTCAGCCAGGCTGGTCGTCTTCCCTGCCGGCTCTTCTTACGGCACATGGGGACCGCCTGCTCCTGCGCCTTTAAGGTTTCATTATTGAAGACTGTCCAGCCTTCCTGGATCCCTTTGTCCTTCAGGACTGTCTCCCAAGGGACTCTCTCAACCAGTGACCTGAACAGGCCCAAGTCTGCCCTCCGAAGTCCATGTAGCAGTTTTGCTGACCCCCCTCCTTGCTTCACTCAGAATTGAGAATTCAAATTTACAAAGTATATGTAATACTTCAGATACTTTGTACAAAAATAATGTAGGAGAAGAGTACTGACCCTCCACCTTGTCCCCTCCAGTAACTCCAGCTGTGGCAATAATGGTCTGCTGTGGTTTTTATCCCCTGTGCAGAGATGGACATGAATTTGCAAAGCACAGAAGTTAAAGAAAACCACACTGGAATACATTAAGGATGTATGTCAAACAAAATGGCATTATTTTATTTCATTCCTTTCTGGGAGAATCTGTATTAACTTGTATGTTCAGTTGAACAGAAGTACGTATCAGTTCTGCTTTTCCAAAATACGGACCTCTGTTAAATAGAAATGAATTTATACACACACAAATTGCTTCTGTTGGAGCTTGCATAGTAGAAATGGGCCCCAGATGTTACAGTTATGTAAGGGTCTAATCTAAAGCCAACCAAAGAGAGCCTTGCGGGCTTCGGATCACGCCAATAAGAACATTTTCAGGAGAATTAACATCGAAGGAGATTGCAGTAAGCTAACATTGTCTGTAGCTATTGTGAGCATAAAACCAAAACGTATGGATAGAGGGGTGTGCCTTATTCACTGTGGCTGGAGCTAAATTTGTGCTTTGAAGGGGAAAAATGTGACATGAATTATCTTTAATAAAAAAAGGACCTCATTTAAATGTTAAGCACAACTGTATTTATCTTAAAGCTGTCATTTTTTCTGTTTACTTGAGTAAGTGCTTGTCTGGGTGTGGTTAATTATTAACGTTTTGAGTGTGAGATACTTGTTTTGCGCTGGATGTCTTTTCTGCTTTTAAACTGATACAGCATTACATTGCGTAGCTATTGCTGTGCATTACAAAATAGAAATTAAACTCACAAAGTGAGTTAGGCCCTTGGTGGGTTATCTGATGATGCTTTGCTGTGTGGTTCAGACGGTGGAGGTTTGTTGCCCCACCACTACTGGCATCCTTTCCCCTGCTTCTGTTCTCTTTAGCTATTTCATCCTACTGATGGGGGGGGGGGGGGGG
>NW_010515270.1:0-1821 GCF_000687285.1 Phaethon lepturus | reverse complement strand
TTGGTATTGTCTGCAAACTTACTGAGGGAGCGGGATCCCCTCATCCAGGTCATCAACAAAGATATTGAACAAGACTGGGCCCAGAACTGAGCCCTGGGGAACACCGCTTGTGACTGGCTGCCAACTGAATTTAATGCCATTCACCACGACTCTTTGAGCTCAGCCATCCAGCCAGTTCTTTACCCAGCAAAGAATACACCTGTCTAAGCCACAAGCCACCAGTTTCTCTAGGAGAATGCTGTGGGAGACACTGTCAAAGGCTTTACTAAAGTCCAGGTAGACAACATCCACAGCCTTTCCCTCATCCACTAGGTGGGTCACCTGGAAAGCAGTATGAAAAGATGAAAAGACGGTTACTTCTATTTTTTCCTTGTCATTCTTTAAGTGCCTTCCTTTACATACACTGCTAGTTTAATTTCTAGTCCCTATAGGCTGAGGACTTTTCAAGTTTTAAAATGAAACTGGTAGCACTTAAAAATATTTTCAGGTTTTTAAGACCTTGGGGTTAATACAGTCCCTTAACTTATTAAATAAAGAAAAAAAAAGTAACAATCATACCTTCTAAAAAATGCTTAACAGCTTATAATTTACCTGAGTGCATTGTGAGACTACCTGACTAGGGCAGCTTTTACAGCATGATGAGATCTCTTACTGGTTTTTAATATCAAAGAGAAATTGCATCTGTATTTTGCATGCTCAATAGGAAGGTGACTGTAATTGGGGTTCTACATTATTTCCACAGCTGCCTGTTTCGCTATTCATAACTGAATCAAGAATGCATAGTTTTGAAAACTGGAGTGTAACAGCTCTCAACAGGAAACTGTACATGTACAAAACCAGAGAATTTGACTGTTTATAGCACCCATTTACTCCTATGGTTAAACCAGTTTGGGTTTAAGACTTTGATTTCCCATTATACTTTTGCTGGATGATGGAACTATAAATACAAAACAGGTGAAATTCATTGGTGATGTGACAAGGTGCTGAGAAGGGTCATGTAATAGTCAGCCCACAAAGACCAGATTGCAGGAATGAGACCAAAATTTGGAATGGTGACTAAAACCAGCTTGTGGTTGAATCCCTTATCCCATCTGGGATCATCTGCTATCCTTTAGCTGGGATTTGAAGTCCCTGGGAGTTGGGCATCTAGTTATAATTCATGCCCATCTGCTTTGGACATTGATTTACACAACTATTTGCTAGGAGGCAGGGGCAAGCAGTAGTGGGTTTGCTGGATTCTATTTGTGTCTCTGTGAGTAGCATGTCACCCAGTACTACAGTTTACAGTTTTGGAACACTTCCTTTTGAATTACTTGGCAGGCTGAGAAACGGAACATCAGGCTTGCAGCTCTTAGCAACGTTGGTCCTCTTCCCAGCACGCTCGGTAACAAGGATACAAAGCACAAAACCTCCAGCAGCTAGCAGAAGAGGTGTTATTCGAGCTGTCCCGAAGCAGCGGGAGGTCAGAGAGGGGGGCAGTCTCCTCCACCACAAGCGTGGCAACACCGTCCCATTCCCGAAAGGATTCTGTCACCGTGACTACCTCTCTCATACACACCTGCGAGCCTCGGAACGCTTCAGCAGGCCCCATGATTAGAGCCTACTCCAGGGTGGCTGAAAACCGAGGAGATGCCACCGCACCCCCCTCGAGGGACGTCGAGGTCCAGGCCCAGGTCTCTTTCCTCTTCTCCCCTTCCCCCCCCGCCACCGCTCCGCCCTCGATGGATAGCTCTGCGCTTGGCAGCGCAGGCCTTAGCTGGGCCTTGCCTCTCCCTTCGGTCCCGGATGAGCCCTCTTTGTCCCCACCCTTCCCGCCCATCG
>NW_010515269.1:0-3150 GCF_000687285.1 Phaethon lepturus | reverse complement strand
CCAGTACCTGCAAGTCCTTCTCGGCAGGGCTACTCTCAGACCCTTCATCCCCCAGCCTGTATTGATACTGGGGGCTGCCCCAGCCCAGGTGCAGGACCCTGCACTTGGCCTTGTTGAACCTCATCAGGCTCCTCTGAATGGCATCCCATACCTCAGGTGTGTCAACTGCACCACTCAGCTTGGTGTCATCTGCAAACTTGCTGAGGGTGCACTTGAGACCACTGTCTGGATCACTGATGAAGATATTAAAGAGTACTGGTCCCAATACAGACCCCTGAGGGACACCACTCATCACCAATCTTGGTCTGGACGGTCCCATTCCAGTTAATGCCACATCATCCTGGAATCTAGGAAAAAAATATGGGACAATGGGGCAGGAGTGAAAAGAGATTTGTGAGTTGCAAACTGTAACAGGGAGAATTGATAATTGTTCATACAACTCTGAGTGCTGTACTTAATTCTGTACATAACTTGGTTGTGGGCTTGTGGTCATGTTACTATTCATTCCTCTTACACTCGTTGCACTTGAGATCCCACTGAACTAAGTACTTAAAAAAAAAAAAAGAAACAGAAAGCGGGCTACTAAATCTAGAAACTTGCACCTTAGTTCAGGCAGGAGAAAATAGGCAGACAAGGATAGATGGTGGATATAATGCGAGGAAAGCAAGACCATATTGGATAACTTCAAAGGCAATATGCCCTTAGCACATAACTAATCTTGCATTAAACATAAGAAAGCATACACACGTCCTAAAATGTTCTGCACTCGCAAGTGCATTTCATACAATATGTATCTCACTGCCAAGAAGACACCTGAGGGAACATACCTTGTACCTTTTTGCAGTTTCTCTCCCTAGCATATAGGCAAAAGAATGCAAGATGCACTGAACAAAAGGAATAAGCAATATTCTCACAATAGTCTGTGACTGACTGAAGCTGCACTTCAGGTCTTCAAAACTGTGGGGACTGCTTGATTTTCTGATTCCCTCACTAAGACATGTTATATTCAAGAGTACAGGGAAACAATTCTGTCAGGTGTTACAGATTTGAAGGGGTTGTGACTCTCTTATTGCTACCAGCATCCTGACATTTTCCCCACCTGACCTGTGTAATCTAGGTGTACACTCTAAAGGGATCCCTGGATTTTCTAGAAAAGGGACAGGCTAAGCTGTTTGAAAGCACCCAATAAATGCCAGTGGTTTGTGCTGGCTGGCTCCCTTTATTAGCTTTGAAGAATGGGAATGATTGAAATTAGTTTTTCTGAGCATTTCTGCACTGATGAAATGTACAGTAGGAGGGACTACATGTTGTTGTTGTTATTATTATTCTGTGGGAGGAAAAGAGCATGGGTAGATCTCACCAGGGGAAGTCTGAAGGATTGGTGCTTCAGTGGCTTTATGTGCAAGTATCCCGCTATATGCTTATTTTTGCAAATTCACCTGCAAATTCATTCTCTCTCCTCCACACACAATCACTGACACAATGTAATACCTATGAACCATCCAGCACTAAAAACATTAAACTGCAGGGGAGCTAGAATCCTTTCTCATTCTACGGTGCAGAATATTAAACCTACACATTTACTAGGTATCATTATCAAATGCCTGCCATCATCAAATACCAGGCTAATTTAGGCTTTCAATTTCCAAAGCAATCTGCATCCCTGTTCCTACAGGCTGCACCTAGCCTCTCCCAACCATGCTAACGGCTTATTCTGACTTGCTCCCATTCTGCCTCCACCTGACCCATAGGCCAAGTGCTCCCAGGAGTTACCTGATGTTTCCATACAGTCCATAATATGAGTAAGAAAGCTGAAGACTGTAAAAACCTGGTGACAGGAGCCGTGTTTTTGTTGTACTGTGCATTGACGAATGGTTATGGATCCATCACTATGACCCCTAGAAACATCATCAATAACCAGAGGTAAAGAGCAGGTCTCAGTGAGTTCAAGTCTGGCAAGGTCCTGGTCATAAATTTGCAGAGGCACTTGTCCACCTCTTGTCCACCCAGGGTAACTCCTCCCTAGGTTATGGGTTGGAGGGCAAGGAGTGATTTTAGAGTTTCACCAGCAGCAGACATGCATGTGTACATGTCTGTTAGAGCACAACAGACACAGGCCTCTATCCACTTCCAATTCCTCCAGGCCCTACTGTACTGCAAGTAATTGTCATCATTGTGCACTTGTTAGGACACAAAAGCATCATCAGGACCGGAAGGCAGATCTGTAAGTGCTGGGGAACCAGCATGTCTGTGATGGGTCAGGTTTAACCTCAGGCATGGCTGCGAATTGTAGTCTGCAGACAGCATGTGACTGTAAGCAACTTCTGACAAAGTCATGTGAGTGTCTGCCAGCATCTAAATAAAAAAGACTACTTCTGCATTAGTGGAGATGATGGGATTTAAGGTAAGAGTTAAATGAGATTTGTGAACGGGGACCCCCTGCGTAGTCAGAGCAAAGAAAGGCTAACCTGGTGGGAAAAAGATTTGTCTTTTCTGACCAGGCTGTTTCTTGAGCTTTTTTACCTCTGTCTTGAATCCTTTGCAGTAACCAATGAGCCCTTTATAAGATGCTGGAGGTAATTTGCCTTTCTCTTGCCTGCCACCTTCGGACAGTTGATTGGAAGGGTGTGAGGGTTGCATGATGCCTTCTCAGCCAGTAGTCTGAGTGTGCTGTTCATTCTTATCTTGGCTCCAGCTGGTCCTGACTCTCCACCTGCACAGCGCATCCACTCGATTCCTCAGGCAATCAGATCGGCTTGCAGATGTGCCTGTTCGTATGCATGTATGACTAATCTCATGAAAGTGCTGGCTCTGTAACTGCTTAACAGGATTTTGCCCCTTCTCATTGACCCACCATGGCAGACACAATTGGCCAACTAACCCACACTGCAAGCCCAGCCAGCTCAGAGACTTGCCTCTTAAAGAAAGGGATGATGAGAGAGAGGAAGCTGTGCCACGACAGCCCACCACACTCACGCACGAAGCCGAGGTTGTGCTGAAGCCAGGGGGAAGGTGGGCGCATAGGCGCACGGGGGCAGAGCCGGGGCCGACTGCAGGCACCCACTCGTGGCTCCCACGCCTCTGAGGGGGCACATGGCACCTGGGGAACCACGCTGCGGTGCCTGGGAGAACGGTGGGTGGCCCAGCCCC
>NW_010515268.1:0-12322 GCF_000687285.1 Phaethon lepturus | reverse complement strand
ATTGGCACAGGCTGCCCAGGGAGGGAGTGGAATCACCGTCACTGGAGGTGTTCAAAAATGTGTAGACATGACAATTTGGGACATGGTTTAGTGGGCACAGTGGTGGTGGGTTGACCGTTGGACTTAATGATCTTAAAGGTCTTTTTCAATGTTAATGATTTTGTGATTCTGTGATTCGTCTTGTCTACTCTGCTTAATCTACCTTAGTCACTGACAAGTTTCTCCTTTAAGAGGCCTGTGACCTCAATTACACAAGCTCTGATCTACCTCAGTCTTAAATAATACATCCTGCCTGCTTTCTAAATCCCGTCTCTCCAGTCACTACACCTTTTGGCTTCTTGCTCAGCGGGCCTTTATTTAACTTTTCTTCCTAGCTACGCCCAACCTGATGAGCTCTTAGAGCTCAGGCATTAAGAGCACCTTTAGCAGTATAAAGTGCATAACATCCTTAACTCACAGTAGCAGTAAACAACTTTTCCCCCAGCAAATTAAATGGGAAAACACTGCTCCCTATTAGTTGCACATACAAGGAAAACGGAAAGTTTCTTTAGTGATATGTCAGGAACACGAGAAAACTCACCTAATTGTGTGGATTAGACTAACAGAAAGAGCATTGAGTCAGGCTTTGTTTCCTTGCTTTCTTTTATATTTAGGTAGTAAGTTTAGTTCACTGTGTGAAATGAAGACGAACAATAAGATCTTGGCTTTTGGTCATGAGATCAAAGATGGACAGAGAAGATAAAACCCAATTCATACGATCTCACTCGGTCTAATCTTGCTTCTTGGTAAAAATGAAGCATGGGAAGCGTATGTACTAGGTGTTAAAATTGCCACTTTCCAGTAAAGTCACTGAAGGCTCTCTGTAGTAATGTGCTTTTCTGAAGAACGTGTGAAATTCAATATGGCTGTTGGGCACTAAAAACTAACACCTGTGCCTTGCAGTCCACTGATGACACTGTTTTCTCAAGGAAAATGTGCTTGCAAAGGTAAGTTGGGTTGATGCACTCTGCATTTTTCAGCCTGAGGGGAAATGCATGGCTTTCCTAATGCATCCTCGAGCTGATGGAAAACAGAGGCAGCATCCTGACTACCAACCTTCCAAGTGTCAGGCAATGCAAAGAGCCATCTGCTTGTCCTGTCACCACATGCTCTCTTAACATCATGTTCCAATTCTTCGTCTTTTCAGTGATTCATTGATGAATGTTGCAGTTTCACCACTTAGGAATTGCAATAGGCACAGATACAAAGTCTCTCAGTTGGTTTGCTAAACAGCAAATCCAGACTGTAATTTGTAGGAGAGAGTCCAAATGCAGCTGAAGTTAGTGGTTGCCGTAGCTAAAGCTTTCTTTAGAAAAGCTTTCACTCTTCACACTCATTTCTTCAAAACACAAACTTTCATGACTGGCAAAATCAGCGCTGGAGATTTATACTTCAGCCAACACATCACCCATTACCTACCTGTCTTGTATCATTGATTTATGTAGGCTGATGACATTCTTTTTTGATGGTATTATTGTGCAAGTGCTCTTAGGGGGAAAGCAAAAAAGGAACTTGTTCTTTCTTTTCCACTGTACGTTTCTTGTTTTCCAGCCTTGCACAAAATCTGAACTGTTGACACATTTCATTAGTTATTTATTGAACAACACAGGCAATTTTGAATAGTTTTGCTTGTGTGCTATGCTTTTGGGACCATATTTATTGTCTATCATGTTAACAAAGACACACAAAAAAATCTCACTCATGATACATTTTGAAATGAGTGATTTTCTAGGACAGCATCATGCTCTCTGTGACCAAAAATTGATGCTTTGCAGCAAAACCAAGCTGATTTTCATGTCTTTTCAGCCTCAGAACAAGGATGACACTGACTGCAAATAGCAGAACAGTGGCTGTTGGAAAACTCAGTGCTTTTCCTGTGATAATTTTTTTTTTATAGTATATCAAGTGTGTGATTGAAGCTGTTCATGACAATTTTTCAGCAAAATCTTGAGTTGTCTTGAATGACAATTAATTTTAATTTCTCAGAAGGTGTACATTAGGGTAGTAACCTTTTTTGTGCTAAACAAAGTACCAGGAACAGTTCTGAATCACTCATGGTAAAGATTCTTTCTGTGTAGTCCTAAATTTTTTAAGAATGTGATGTTACTCAGGACAAATTAAAGAATGAATTTAACATCGATCTGAGACAGCATAATGAAGAAACCAATGTATGATTAATTAAGGAGAAACTGAAGGATGACAGTGCAACTAGTGCCAATACACAGTTTTATGGAAAATGGTTTTAATCAAAGAAACGTGACTTCAGTTTTTATGAGACAACTGGGTTCACTGATAAGAGTAACTGCATAGTTCTGCACAGTGTTGTTTGATTTAGCAATGCATGACTGACTGAGAACTATCAGGCTACCAATGAAGAACATGTTATTACGAATTAGGAACTGGTCAAGCAGTAGACTGCAAAAAATTGGTGCCAGTGGAAAAACTGTCAAATAAGTGTCTTCTTGACAGGATTCCCATTGATCACTCTGCTCTTTCTAATATTTTATTAACTATCTGAAACAAAATAAAAAAATCACAACTGGCAACATTTGCAGATGATAGAAGCTTTGGACAAGAGAGAAATAGTATTAGTTATAGGTGAGTCATACAGCGTATTATAGGTTTGTAACCAATTTGGGTCAGTTAAAGCATTTTCTAGTACATGCAAGTCAAATGCAAAGTCATGCATCATGGGACAGCAATTGCAACCACCTGCAGAGTGGTGGTTATTTTGAGTAGCAATAACCTTGTTGAGGTTCAGAATCTACAGGTAACTCAACAGTAATTCTCATCTTGAGACTGCTTGAAAAAAGACTAATGTGTTTTGAAATGGTGATAAGGAATTTGTGTACAGAAAGATCGTTTTGCCTTTTCGTACAGCTCAGGAACAGTGAGTCACAACCTGGACGCTCTCTTGTGTTCACTGGTTCTCTGGTCCACCTTTCACAATGGAAGCTGAAAAATTGGAGAGCATGCCTGCAAACTATTTGAATGCTGGGGAGAACAAAAGCCTAGGTCAGGCACATAAATGTATATCTGCCTAACAAAAAGAAAAAAAAAAAAATGGCTTGCATGACATAAGTAGCTTTTCAGGGAGAAAGGTACTGAAGAGGTCTTCCTTGGGTGAGGGAAAAACAATGCAGATGAAAAGCTGTACTTATCAAGACTAGGCATATATCTTTATTGGACAGAGTACACCACCTGTACAAGGGAAGAGCTCTCTAAGCCTTGCTATCCTGCCTCAAAGGTGTATTTTAGCATGCTAGTAAGCTCAGTATAGCGTGTCATGTGAATATCTACAGTGGACAAGACACAAGAAGTCAGCTGAGATGATTTCAGATTTGGCCTGTTTTTCTAACCAGAAACCAGAACATCTCATTCTAAGGTGGCTTAAACCACCTATCTTTAAACACTTAATTTAGGAGGCTATTCGCTGTAGGCACTCAATAGTCACTGGAGGGAGACAGAGTCCTCCCTGAGAGCATGTAGGGACTGTTTTCAGGAGAAGCATTTTTTTTTGACAACTGCACGGGGTGTCCAGAAAGAGAACAATTCCGTGATGCTAGTGGTCAGGCAGGGCTGGCGGGGTGCTGATGTCTGTACGTTGCTGCTCCGTCTCATGCTCCTTGTCAGCTGGAGGCACCTGGAAAAGAGCACTTACCCAGAAAGGGAGGGTACACTTAGGAACAACCCCAAAAGTGTTGTCCCAGGTGTCTCCCAGGAAGCAGAGTGGTCTCCAAGAAAAGGGTGGTCCAGGAGCAGGTGGTATTTCAGGTGTGGTGTCTGCACAGAAGCAAACGAAGACAGTGTAATTGAAAGGCTAAGCTCTGCTCTGGAACAGTGGCAGATGTCAACACAAATGGCGTGCCTGGTTATTTGGATGCCAGCTCCACAACATAAATTTCTGGGACAGGAGTGTCAGACAGCCGGCTTGTGAGGCTCAGTTTCATCTGTCTCTGTTGTTTGGGAGGGAGAGGTGGCATTCTGCTGCAGGCAATGAGAGCCAAAGCGGGGACAAAAGCTGTCAGCACAGCAGAGAATCCAGCTTTTCTTGCTGGATGCAAAACCAAGACCTAAAATTATGGTCCTCTAAAAGCAAAAATTCCAGCTGAGCAACCTCATGGTCCTCTATACAGCAAGGAAAATCAAAACATGTGTACACTCACAAAGAAAAATTCCTGTGTTTTCAGTGTACAAGCAGCCCATAGAGGCATGCCTCTCCCTCTCCCAGCACCCTTTATTTTGTGCTGCTGTGAAATAAAGATCTCCAGGAGCTGCCCCCTTCCTCTTTGCTGA
The DNA here is from genome assembly GCF_000687285.1 of Phaethon lepturus. NCBI lineage: Eukaryota > Metazoa > Chordata > Aves > Phaethontiformes > Phaethontidae > Phaethon > Phaethon lepturus. The sequence continues at coordinate 7,987 of NW_010515268.1, read as the reverse complement.
ATCATTCACATGCAAAACATGATGTCCCAACTGTGATCCACATTTTGGGGCTGAGCCCGCACAGTACCTGGGGCAGCCTGATGACCACTCCAGTGCCAACGACACGGCCCCGTGGAAGTACTGCCCATGGCTACACCAGAGCTGGTCAGCTGTGCCACAAAGAAGTGACCCGGTAACACCAGCTCCCATCCTGCTGTCCCTGAGACGCACAGCTCAGGTCCAGGTTTGACAGCGGTCCACAAGGTGGCAATGAAAATGTTAAAATAAGGTGACAGTGGAAAGAAATCACCCCTTTGGATTTCCGTTAGACCATCTCCCTCAAGATCTCTCTTCAATATATGGTACTGTTTTCTAAAATTGGACATATTTGAAGAGGAGAGTCTTGTCATCTTCTTTTAGACCTTCTTCACTCTCTTTTCTTCATCTTTATTGACACCTTCCAGGTGACTCTGGCTTCCCAACTTTTATTTACTTTTTACTGTCACCTCTGTCCCCTTTTCTCCTTGTACAGGAACTTGTCAAATCTCTTCACCTCTCCCTCCACATCAGAGCACAGTGGAAAAAGGTTACTGCAGTGCCTGTAATTCAAACTAGTGCTGTGCTGCGACTCAGCATAGCCCTGGGGAAATGCACACAGACATACGCCCCCGTGTTTTGCTTACAGAGATGGTAATTTAGACCATTAGTTGATTGTCTTATTTCATGACATAAAGTAATACAAACAGGTGAATAACCCCATAGATTTTCCCTATGGCCAGCTTTTTTTGATAGGGATTGTCTGGTATGTTGTCTTAAAACCATGCCCTCTCTAACACTGTAGTGGTAAAAGAACAGACACTGATCATGAACTTTTATCTGCCACTGATTTCACAGAAAGGTAGGGCTTTTGTATTAAGCTCAAAAAGTCTTCTTTTACATTTAAATTCCATAAACTTAACATTTATATTTAAATTCCATTATTGTGTATCATGAGTGATAAATTTAATTATAACATAACTATATAGTTAAGCATAACTATAGACTTAATTTGTCTTACTCACACTTTGTAAGTTATGGGAAATATAGGCCATATATTGCTAAATTGCAAATCCAGATACAATTACAAGTGATCTTCAAAGTCTTGTCAAATATGCCATGGGCTTCTCTGAGGAGAGGAGGTAATGTCAACTCATAAGAAAAATAGTGTTTCCATCTCGGAGATTTAAGGTCAGAAAGGAACATTTGTATCACTCTATTTCCAAGCTGTGGAAGTTGGTGCAGGAAGGTAACACGAGTGATATTTTTACCAAAAGCTTGCCAGCTGGGAGCGGCAAAGCAGTGGCACTAGCAGTTTCTATAGCTGCTCTGCCTGGTGGGAGCTGCTGTTGTGTGCCTGAGGGCAGAGCTGGGCCCGCAGGGACTATTAACAAACTGGGGTTTTACCTGCGGATCTATCAAAACACAGAGTTATTAACACAGTCGCATGCAGAGAGAAGAGCGCACGACTGCTTCCAGCAACGCTAAACGTAGGGACTGCAGATCACACAAACAGTGGGGTAGTGTCACAACAGCTGTCCTCATCTCCCCCGCTTCGACAAGTACCTGCTGCTGAAGACGAAAAGGAGCTCCTGCTGCTTGCCCAGGAGTTGGGAATGGGAGCACTAAGGAGGGATGCAGAGTTAAGCTCCCAACAGGGGCAAAACACTTGAAAATCACTCTTAAACTGCTTTGCCATTTTTCATTAGTGAAACTCTTGCATCATGAGCGGGGTTAGCAGATGAAGGGGCGGATCACACTTTCATGGCATGGCTTAGCTTAAACGGGGTCCGTGTAGCAAAACCAGCAGATGCCGAAGGCAGATGCCCAAGGGAGATGCTGCACAGAGCAGATGTTGTCTGCCTGCTGCAATGGCCAGGCAGCTCCCCAGGTGAGTGTTAGGGAAGTGCCTTTGGGCAGACAAGTCCTGCTCCAAAACCTGCTGAAGGCAGCTGGAGGCCTTCCAACACCTCCAGGGAGCTTCAGCTTGAAAGATGCATGATGGACCTGCCCTGGCCAGTTCAAGCAAACTGGTTATATAGCTATGCAGGGTTGTCTTGAAAAAACCCTTTGTATTTCACATTTCTTTGTCTACGAAGCTGGACTGATAGTCACACAATGTGGTCTGAAGCCACCTAATCTCTCTGCCCCTTTGTGGAGATGGAAGACACTAATTCCACCGAGAGGTTTCTCCATCCCAGCATGCAAGCCAAGGCGAGCCTGACGTCCTCACTCGCCATGAATACATTGTGTATGCTCACATTCATCTTTTGCCCACTTGGGGATTTGCAGCTGAAAAGGTCCTGAATAGTTCAGGAGTCTTTTTGACACAGGAGAAAACAGGCAGATAGAATGGCTTGCCTGGGAGGAACTGTGGAATATTTATTAATTTAAATTAAAATTGTAATTAAGGTGAAAGAATTGCCTAAACAAGGCTCTAGGCATCTAAGACAGAGTTAATAGTAACATACAGTCCTAGCAGCAAAAATAATGATTTGTAACATCTCAGCTAGCCAGTTACAAAGGCTTTGTTGCAGTCCTACATCACTCCAGGAAGAATGTTCCCATTGCTCTCCAAAAAACCTTACCAAACAGATGTCTTTTGCAGCATGCCCAGAAGAGTGACAGCCCTAAGTCATACACATTACACAACAGAGACGTTAAGATTATCTGTGCAACCTAAGCTTCAACATAACACCCGTATGTCCTGGCTTGGCATACCTTTGCACACCCGCAGTCTTTTAACGAAGACTTTAAAAAGTGTTTCTGTCTTGTTGTCTGTCTATTCATTAAGTCTGCTATTAAAATTAAAATTTTAATCTCCTGTCATTCATAAAAAAACTACTTTGGAATTAAAGGGAGACAGGGTATCAGAAATGAGTGGCAAAAACCTGAATTTATTTCTTTATAAGCATTGCAAAGCTCTTTTAAGCCCAAGCTTGCGAGCAGGAAGTTTGGGTGTTTGTTGTTTTTTTTTTAATAAAAAGGCAAAAGTCAAGAGCTTTGTAGACTTTTTTTTCTCTTCTGTACCACACAGGCAGGTAGAGAGTGCAACACCGAGATCCAAAGCATTTTGGTAACTGTCGAACAGGCACTAACAATTCACAGACGGTCCACCCACTGACAGACTGGTCTGGCATAGTAAGGAGACCTGGATAGGGAGACCCTGTGTAAAGTCTTAAGGATCACAGCCCTTACACAGGGGATCTACCTGGGATCTGGATAATCTCTGAAAAATCTCCTCTGCTTGACCCGTTCTCTGTCTCTTCTAAACCCGCGCTGGCGTTCAACGGAGGTGTCTGTGGATGCCTGACCCTCTGCGCCGGTCCAGAACTCATATTCCTCGCTATGAAGACGGAGCCGTGTGCTTTAAAACCTTCACCACTTGATATATGAGCTGCCCTCCAGGAACACTATGTGATGAACGTTACATGTGCCTCCACCACCTGAGTACCCTACGGAGCAGGGCAAGTTGCCGCCTTCTGCTTTGGGCCATGTGAGGACAGGATAAGGTTTTTCCACTAACTGTCGCCACACAGAAGAGTTGTACACTGTAAATTAAACCCAGTCCTGCTTAGCCTGTACTCTGGGATAAGACCGCATTAACCTCAGGGAAATAAAGTCCCCCAGGAGTAAGGCTGAGCCAAGGTGCTGCTGTGCAAAGCCTATGTGTCCTCTCTCTCTCTCTCTGGCTGACTGTTTGCATCTACCAGCTAAAGGGTTGATCAGCCTGGTTGAGCAAACCATAGAAGTGGGACCACTTGCTGATGGAGAGCATGATTGCACCCATTCTCCAAAATTCAGTGGAAATTCATGCAGGCAGCGGTGAAGAATGAGGTTCCTTTAAAGTGACTGGATCTAGTCCAATGAGCAGAGCTGGGTTTTTTTTGCTAAGGAAGGAGGGTGGCTGCTTGGGATCACTGGCTGCCAAAGAGCAAGATCAGAGGAAATCACCAAACACCTGTGAGGTGGAAAGGACGGGACTTCCTGAAGACTTTCTAAGTTGAATACTCTGCCTCTCCAAAAAACAGGATGGAAAAGCTATATAAGAGAGATAGGTACTTCTCTCTACTGGCAAAATTATCTTCCTTATAATTTAGTAGGCTGGAGAAATCTGCTGCCATTCAGAAGATGAGAAAAGATCTGGCTAATGCTGTCTCTTTAGCAGCTTTTCATAGATTGTTTGAAGGAGACTGGTGTTAGTGTTAGCAGAAAAACCATCCAAGCTTAGCAATGTGGCCTGACCCCAGCTGGCAGCATAACTACAGAAGCTTCTCAGAAACAGCAGTCAGTCTGTTTAGCTTTGTCAGAGGAAATCAGTGCGAGTGGGCAGCTCACACTCTCACAGATATAAAAACTTCTATGATTAGAGACTACATTGGATAAAAAAGATCAAGAGGGTTATACAGTCTACTGAAAAATTAGCCCTAGTTTAAGGAAGTTTTACTGTTAGCATTATCTTTCCATGCTTGGCAAACAGACCAAATAATTATGAGGCAAAGTGGTTCGCCATGGGATAAATATATTACTGTGTTTTTTCTTCCGGCATCTGGCTAGGAAAAAGTAATTTTTCAGTTAGTGAGGAACCAGAGAGGGATTTTACAACTTAACACAGAACAAACCTTTTGGTATAGACTAATTGATGTTTTTTTGTGCACCCACAGTGTCCTAGAAGCTAAGTTCTTATATCCTCAAATAAGTGTTTGATGAGAGCCTTGGCTGAGCTGAGCCTTCAGGTGACACTGTCTGACTTTTTCTTACTGTGAGCACCCTCACTACTGTTATCTCTCAAGCAAGGTTTTCTTAACATGCTAATTGCTAAACAGAAGAAAAGTTTAAGTGGCAGAATATCAGGTCTGCAGGAGCAGATATTAAATAAGAGTAGGGGAATTAACTCCTTTGTCTCCCTGTTCCTTGTAGTCTTCATTACCGGTCTGACACTCCACTCCAGCAGCTTTTGACAGCCTCTTGCACTGTAGAATTTTTAGACAGTTCCCTCAGCCTCCTTGGAAATGTTCCTTCCCCTCTCTCTTTTTAGTCTTTTCTGGGGGAGGAGATTTCTTGCCATGATCAATACCCCACTCCTGCTGGGTGGCTCAGCCTGCAATTATACATCATGCCAGAAACTCCCTGCTCAGTACTCTGCAGGGAAGGCTCCATCTTCCTGTTTTTCCAGAGGGTTCTGCCTGCCTAAAATAGTAAGAGACAAGGTAAAGCAAACTGGTTGGCTTCCCAGACACAGCCTTTCAAATAAAAAATGCTACATGCACACAGTAAACTGCAAAGAGATAAAACACTCCCTTCAGAAGGTGTATCACCTGTAGAATAAACAACGCAGCAGCAGAAGAGAGATCCCAGTCAAAGGAACCACCTTATTCAAGCAAATGACTTCATTATGCAAAAACTTGCAAAGTCTCAGAATTATAAGCAGTTGCTTATAGTTTCCGTGTTTCTTCCCTCAAGACTCTCATTCAGCTGTGATTACACATTCAGCCTGTGATTTTCAGTTAGGGTCTTCTTACACAGAGTGTAAGTAAAACCAAACAAATCGTTAGCCCTGAGGAAATGAAGTCCTCCCTCGTTATCCTGGCTGCGAGCGGGAGCCCTGATCCGATCCGAGCAGGGGAGACTACACCGGCCTGATGGCTACTCGCCAGCACCTACAGGGGGGTGGGAGAGGGGTGGAGGGGGTTCGTGATTCTAATTATTATTAATCACCCAGGAACGGACAAGCCAAAAGTGTTGAACACAAAGGAAAAACTGTGATCCAAGCGCTGCTAAGCGGTTACGTAGAGGAGCAACGAAACTCTTACACAAAGATGTCCTCAAACTACTGCTCATTTTCACAAACCATTTCTTCGTGGTCAAGTCTTCTCGCATGTGTAGACACACATTTAAACAGCACTGTGTAGATTGACCGCTAACTCTCAGCTTAAATTTTCTGATTAAAATGGTTTCTCTCATTAGAAACATATGATTAGCTCTCTCTTTCTAATGTGATAGCATTCTGCCCTAAATTCTGCCAAGTTATATAAAAATGTCACCAGAAAAATTAAAAAGGAACAAATTGGCACCTGGTGTACATGGCACATTAAAAAAACAGAAGAAGTCATGACAAGTCAGGAGAAATTTGGGATATCACTTTGCACAAGGAAATCTTCTGAAAAAACAAATCCACACAGATATGCTATTACATTAAATCATCTCTCTTTTCTGTCCTCCATCTTAAAATGTGTCAGAAGGAGATAAGCAACCCCTGAGGTCCAGCGTAAAAGACATGTGCTTCAGTCTTCCTTCTAGCCAGAACTCATCTAAGGCAGTACAGCAGAAGGGGGCTGAGGGAAGAAAAGGGACTTTTCTCCTTTTCCTGTTAGCCGTCAGCAACGGGGGAGAGGGACAGCCGAATGTTTGTTACGGCATTGCCTTCACTGGCTATGCAAGTTGTTGGAGCACTTCTATTTCTGTGGTTTTTGTGTGACTGCCTTTCCCTAAAACAATAGTTCAGCTGGCACCGTGTTTCAAAGCTGCTGTTTGTCTGGCAGTTTTCTGAAGCAAAAGAATTTTGCTTTCTCTGAGCCACCTCAACGCAATGATGGGGTTTTGTGTGTGTCCTCACAGTGTCCTGAAAGCATCTTAGAATAGCAAGAACTAAAGAGAGGAAGTGCTAGATATTTATTACATTGACTCAGGAATTTAACTGCAATATGTAGCTAGTATTTAACAAGTGAGAGGCTCAGAAAAGCCAGCAGTGGAAGGAAATTTAAATGAAAAACTCAGGAGGTGATCGGTAGGTATCTGTTACATATTGGAAGAAGCAAAGACTCCCAAATCGTGCCAAACCACAATATACCTCATGCATATCCCATTTAATCCTGCAGAAATCGAGTGAATCAGCCATAAAAACTGTGCCTGAAAAACCTTTCCTATGTTTTTGGGAGGCAGGGTATGCACTTCCTCTGCTAAATTCACAAGTTAAGAAAATAGTAGCCTAATGCTTCAGAAATTCTTGCCTGTATCATACTCCTCTGTGTGCTGATAGGCCATCTTTGTTCTTTTGAAAACCTGGATTACAGCCATACTGTTCTTACTCTTTTCAAGGTCCTTTACCTTTAAAAGGTGATTAGAAGTCGTTGCACTGGTAACTTCCATTGCTTGATCTGCAGGCTGATTCTAGTTGTGCAAACTCCCAAACAACTGCTATTTATACTTGTGAGTGACACTGACAGCGCCATATGAAAAGTTAGACCAGGATTAGCTTTACAACTGTTTAAATGTAAGTTCTATTTTTTAAACATTCAGATTTAGAACAGCTAAGATTTCAAACAGATTTCAAAAAGATGGCACTGGAATGATGTTTGTACATTGTTTACTCTTATTGTATGCTTTTTCATTTGTCCAACTGCAGCCTATTATCTATCTTCTATCTTGGGACAAAGTCTGTTTTCTTGCAAGGATCAAATGACTTTATACATCGAGTTGTTCAGCTAATATTCAAAGGGTATAAATAGAGAAGTCATTGCAGGAGGCTGTGTTTGACAAGGGCTCAGCCTCTGACACTACATGCTAGGATAATACAAGTTAAATTTGTAAAAATTATTGTTATCTTTACATTGCATCTGTCATGAGCATTTCTCATCAGTTGCAGAATTATTTTCACTAAAGGGTTTCATGGTTAGACTATTAATAAACTTGACTAGTTCACAGTCTCACAGATACAAAAACATTTTTGGAAACTCCTAAAATACCTCAGTCTACACTCAAAGTATCAGAGAACGTAGAAACCCCAATCTGGAAGCCCTCGAGTTTGAGCTGTGTGGAATTTTGCTCAGGAGTTTCTACACTTTGTCCTGTAATTTTGATTAAACTACAGCATATCCTTTGTTAAATTTTGTTAAATAAAAAAATGTCAGTCTAGATATACAAAACAAGGTCTGCCCAGGGATGGTGCAGCTGACACGCCTGAGGGACGGGA
>NW_010515267.1:0-9663 GCF_000687285.1 Phaethon lepturus | reverse complement strand
CTCCCATCCAACTTGGTGTCGTCTGCAAACTGGGAGGGAGCACTCGCTCCCCTCATCCAGGTCATCAGAAGAAAGAAGGCGTATTCCTAAAAAATGTGAAGCAGTGTTCAAATGAAGAAAAAAGAAAAAAAGCAATCTCCAGTAGATTAAATATGAAGGTGCAAAAAGAAAAATCTAAAAAGGAGTTTGGGATCAACTTAAAAGAGGCATAAAAATTTAATAATAATTAATTATGTAACTATATTATGAATGTCTTGCAGAGCTTATGTAGACAGGTAGACAGGGAGGGTGTGAAAGTAGCAGTGAGAAAAAGTAACATCGTAAAAAAAAATTACTTTTTATTTTCCATTTTTATTTACCATGAGGCCTTAATGCATACTTCAGCTGCCTCAACTTCAAGTGTCAAAAGTAGAACAAATTAACAACTATCAGGAGAAACAAATTGGCAGCACCACATGCTGTTCATTGAAGGGTTCTAAAGACAGACAAGTTTGAAATAATGAATCTCCTGGTTGTGGTGTGTGATCTCTCATTTAAACCTGCCTTTGTATTAGAGAAATGGAAAGTTGCGAAAATGATGCCAATTTTTAATAAAATTCTCCAAGCAGAAACAGACAAATTAAAAATGTGTGCCAAGCCAGTCGGTAGAGCTTATAATAAAGAATAAGATCATGACACATTAATAAATAACATTTATTCATTTATGGGGGAATAATGCAACCAGCTTTTGTGACAGGAAGATAAACCCACTAGTGTTCTTTGAAGAAGTCAACTAGCACGTAGACAAGGCAGAATTGATTAACAAAGTCTAACTGGATTTCTTAAATGCAATCAGCAAAGTCCCTCACTAAAGCCTGTTAGAGAATTTGTTGTGAGACAGGTAAGGCCTTAGTATGCACACCTAACTAAAAGATAGCAAACGATAAGTAGGAAATAATGGTCAATTCCTGAATGTTTGCCAGTGGGCTTGTGCTTGAGCTGTGCAACATAAATATAAATGACCTTGATGTCCAGTGAAAGTACGAAGCTTGCTCACCAACCTAGACAGGACTACTCAGCGTAAAAATGAAATCTCACTACAAAGATTTGCAGAGGCAATAAATCACCTCTGCAATACTGATGAAAAAATGCCGGATGGAATTCAGCGTTGATAAATCAGAGGTAATGCGCCTAAGAAAAAAAACCCACCCTCAATTAACATACATAAAGATATGCTCTTCAGATGTGCTCTTAGCTTTTAGCGCGTAGGAAAGAAATCCTGGAAGGATGGCAGGCAGTTCTATAAAAAGCAATTCAATGTTCAGTAGCAGTAAAAAAACCCACCCTTTGTTTGAATTTAAGAGCTATTTGGAGTGGAATAGAGAACAAAAGAAAAAGTCCTTATGCTACTCTGTAAAGCTATGGTGCAAACAAATCTTGAACAGCGTATACTGTTCCAGATTCTCCATATTAAAAAAATGTGTGGTAAAACTTCTACTGTAGTTGCAAGTGGATGTAGACAAACAAGACCTGTAGAGGGATATTTCTTATTAGATCAGCTAGAATCATAAAAAAACCATCAACACACAAGCACGCAAACCCTCTCCAGATCTAAAAAAAAAAAGCAGCAAAGAAGTGTTGTGATCCAAAAGCCAGTTCAGTATTTCTAGCTATAGAAGTAAGTCTAATTCAAAATATTAGTTCCAGCTACCTAAAAACCTTGTCTTGCCTAATGCAGAGCTAGAAACTGTATAAAGGAGGTATAAAGGTATAAAGAACAATATAAGGTATGGTATGGCACCCGTACAAGGATGGAATAAACACCTCTGATTTATAGAATTGAGAGAGATGTGGAGAGGGTAATTAGGAAATGACAGCTCACTGTCTTTTCTAATACAACATTTAAGGAATTCTACCATGAAACTAGTAGGCAGCAGGTTTGAAACCAAGAGGAAGAGGCATTTCCTCATACAGCACTGCGTTAGGCTGTGGATCTCTTTGCCACAGGATGTTGTGGAGGCTAAAAGTCTACAAAGCTTCAAAAAGTGACTAGACCAGATCGTAGAGGAAAAAACAACTAAATATTAACTACAAGGACAGCAGCCAGTGGCTTAGGAAATCCATCACCCACGAAGTCCTAGAGCTCGAGGAACTTGCAGGGAGACATAATGATTTTTTATTTGGTCTTTTTATGCTTCCCTAGGCATCCACTTTTAGCCACTAGTAGGATGACAGGATAGTGGGTGAGGAAGATCATTGCCCTGACTCAGTACTGCCTTTTGTATGTTCTCAGACACCTGGGCTCAGCAGAATATATCCAGATCAAGCTCAGGGAAGAGCCCGGACTTCACAAGTGGAGCAGAAAGATGATTTAGTTCAGGCACTTTGGTGATTATGGCATGGAGAGGGATGGAAGGGATTGGAGAAGGTGGCCTGGTAGGTTGTGGCCACCTGAGCTGAGGTGTGAAGGTGACTTAGGAAATGATGGTGGTCAGCTTGAAGGGGTCACAATGTCATCATTAGGTAATCCAGTTCAGTCACGTTATGGCTCTCCCATGCCTGGGGTTCAGCACATGGTGCAACTTACAGATGGTGAACGGACTCCATGCTGATGTCCCTGCTAACAAAACCTGTGGGTTTGGAGAGTGACACACCAACTCCACTGCCAGACCTCTCCCACGGGAGTAATTTTATTATTATTGAAGGAGTGGTATAAAGCACAAGTGCTCCAGCTTTAAGAGGATTTCCTGATTCTCCTAATGATATATGTTTTTTCAGAGAGCATTGTTCTTGAATGGAGTTCATTAAAATGAATCTACAGGTAACTGTTCTGTTCAACTTTTTGACAAATGGCTCTAACTCAACATTTAACTCCGAAGGGGCCAGGAAATGAAAATATAGCCCCATTCCTCAATAATTATTAATTTCCTGTCACTATTTTCCTTACTTCAGGAGTTTGGAAAGTTCTAACAATCTTGTAAGGTTGATTAAAGAGTAATTTGGAAGCAGGATGGTGGGAGGGAGGTGAAGGAAAGGGAGAGAAGACTATTTCTGAACACTAAAAATAGTTTCAAATTCGCGCCAAGAAATGACAAATTGTTATATACACAGTCAGACATGGAGATGTATATTTTGTTTGAAATTCCAATTTCAAAATGTACTGCATAAAGAGAAACCACAAATTGAAACTCCATGTGCTCATACTGGCAGAAACGCCAAACGTAGGTTTTTTTCTAAATATAACCCCCCCAACCCCTACCTCAACCTTCCTCCACCTCCTGCCCCCTCTTTTATAAGAACACCAAGTGTTTTGGTTTCTCGGTGACTTTTTCCTTTCCTTTGAATTACTAGTGGAGGGCCAAGCTCTCAGAACCTTACTCAGGTAACATTTCCATTGGTTTCAATGGGAGGTTTGCCCATGCGAGGTCTGCAGTATTTTTCCTGGTATTTATATGAAATTAAGGAATGTGTGACAGGAATGAGGAACGGTCTTGGCAAGAGAATGAGAAGTAAATGCCATTTTGTAAAGGGTTGGAGAGTAGGGAAGGAGGATAATGATCTGAGGAACACTATGTAAAACCTTACTCCTCTTCCATCTCTGTAATTTCTCCCTTTTTTAACAGAAACTCCCTTGCATTTGAATCAAGTATCTGAAGAAAATGAATTTTGAGGACTCAGTCCAGGTCATAGGAAAACAGCCACATCAAAAACTCCCAAATAAATCACCTCTAATTTAAGCAAAACTGTACCAGAGACTAAAGACAAACCAGTCCTTTCAGCTTTCAGAAGGGAAGTCAGCATCAAAAGAGGAACGTGAAGTAAAAGCCTAGAAATATAAATTCGTTGGTCTTTTCACACTCAAATTCTCACCCTTCTTCCATTTCCTTTTACAGAAGAAGAATGTGGTCATTCTTGGGGGAATGACTTAACAGCTTTTATTAAAGTGTAATGTAGTCCTCCTATGTATAACTGGAGAATTATTATAAAGAGAATTAAGCAGTGACAATCTGTCCCAGTTTGAATGCTGTGGTTTGGATGTTTTGACTCACAAGACGTTAATTTCTGAGTCTGATTACATGAAAATGTATAAATATGAGGAAGAGAAGTATCCTGATGAAAACTGAGCGGTGTTGAGTTCCCTCTTCTTCCCTCTTCCCTCCTTCTATGAGGAGCACAGGAAAAAAAGGCTCCTACCATGTTAAGTGGTATTGCACATAGTAGAAAGTGTCCAACATATGCAAAGGAGTGCTGCCACCTCCATTTTACCAGGTGTTGAGGTGGGGCACAGAGATGTTAAATGACTGCTGTTAGGTCCTTGTGTGAGGATGGGTTTGGTCTCCATTTGGTCCATCCAATGAAGGCAGCGTGGCTGAGGACGCTTAATGCTGGGCGTGAAGTCTCAAAAGTTAGGTGGTGGAAGTGCCACCATGTTTGACTGTGTGTAAAGAAGCCATGCCCATGTTCAAGTGGCCAGCCTGGATGGTTTGGGGCTTGTAGAGACTCTAATCAAAGTGAGACAGGAATTATACTGTGTTACAGGTAATTAGAGTTACTCCTCTGAAGGAAACGAGATACTTCCTGTTATTGTCCTCAAACAAGCATCAGAGAAATACTAATTTGCAACAACAACACTAAGCAAAAAACCCCAAACCACTGGAACAATGCAATGTAGAATAATATGAATTGTTATGTTTAGTACCTCCACGAGAAACGCTCTACTGACAGCTCTTCGAATCACTCTGCCTGGAAACCACCTGATGGCTGCCTTATTTCTAGACATCTGTCACCACAGTTATTAGCTAACAACAGGCATAACATGAAAATAATGGTTCTATTTAGGTCAGGAACAATGACTAATTGACTGACATGAAATTGCATCAATATCATTATCTCCTGTTGACTTTTTGATAATCCATTGAAGATCAGTTTGTGTTTTCCGTTTGTGTTTTCCATTTGTTTCCTAGCAGGAACCCTGCACTGAGAAGTTTTCCCTAATGCCTACCTAATTTTGCAAATTTAAGTTATAATGTTTTCTAAGCAGTGTTGACATTTCATTACCTCTATTTTTTTTTCCTCAGCTTCAATGTTCTGCAGAATTTGGACTGGTATATTCGGTATGATAGTAGAATAACAGCTGGATACCTGCAATTCAGTTCACAGCATTTCCAGCCTAATTTTGAAGTGCTAGGTTGTTGAAGGTATTTAGGCACCTAAAAGGTGCAAATAGGTGCTTTTTAGGTTTCGAATTTAAACTGAAACTAATGGGAATTAGGTATCTTTGATGGACTTTTAAAAAATCACGTAGGACTGTGATAGCAACAGAAGCTATGAAATAACTCTAAAATTCCAGCTTTTTCTGACGTAAGGCAGTCTTTCCAGAACCAGTCATTTTTATAATGTAAGTTTTTCCCAAACGTTCATTTTTGTGAGAGCCCTGTTACTCCCATCCTAGCTGAAGAACCTCCTCATACAAAGTGTGTTAATGCCTCAAGCACTGCTCTTCTGTGTTTGTGGGTTATTGTCAAATACCACTCAAACACTTCATGGACCTTAGAAGCTTTCCAATGTGATCAGAAGTTTGACATAGCCTGGTGCCTGGGTGCACAATCTAGGAGATTTTCTTGCCCTACTAGCCCAATTTTCAGAAAATGCCAGGTTGCTTCTGCGTATCACAGCTTTTTAAGGACTTAAAATACCATCCAAGCACTTTTGAAAAAAATCTTTGGGAACGCAAGGGGGTGTGTGAATATTTTCAAAGTTGTAGTTTGACTAACCCAGCCGCTGCTTAGATCATCGAACAGGCATGCGTTTGGGACACAGAGGCACTACAGTCCTGGTGTATTCATCCCAGAATCCTCATGGTTATGTGAATAATTATCCCTTCATACCGGCCTAGAAATCTTGGACAGAATTAGCAATCACAGCAAGGGTGCTAAGAAATAATTTGTACTGTACATCTGTTAGTGTCCCCTAGCCCAGCTGGAACGTACATGCTTTCCTCCCTATCTTGGGTTTCTCAGATCGTGTTGATGTGTATTTAAGCTGCAGGAACATTCGAGGCAGGCAGGCAGGGGGGAGATGCAAACTTCCCTGCTATTTTGATTCCAAACTGTGATCTCTCTTATCAGGATGGGTAAGGAAAGAAAGTGTCAAATGTCATTTGGTCTCCTGTTCTCAGCTTATTTGGCTAACTCAAGGTATGATGGGAGGACATCACAAGTGTAGAAGAACTAGTAGACCACTCAGACAAGTGTTCTCCTCCAACTGGAGTCCCATGAGAACACCTCATTGGGCTTATACTGATGATATCCCAACTGGATACAACTGACACTGATTTTTTTGAACTGTGTCAACCAAAAGAATAATTTCATGTTTTACTTCATCTTATCTTTAAGAAAGAAAAATAGAGTCCCTAAATCTTGTTGATCGCTAATGCCTTCCGCTTCATTCTCCTCTTCACTGTTGCAACCATGGGAAGAGGGGCTGTCAAGAAAATGTCATTCAAAGGTGTCAGTCATAAAGATGTAAAAAGGCGAGAGCAGGATGAAGTACCTGATATCTGGCCCTGCTTTGATCAGGAGGTTGGACTAGAGATCTCCTGATGACCCTTCCAACCTGTAATAACCAATTATCCTGTAAGAGTGAGGAAGCCTGAACTTTCAAGCCTGTTTGACTATTAAGGAAACAGTTTTCTTTTTCAGATGTACAGCATTCAGTTTAGCCTCTTACTTGAGTTAACGATCACATCATATTTATGCTTAACGTGCTTTCTCTCATTCACTCTGCCCCCTTCCTCTCCTTTACCTAAATGTCACAAACTCTTCCCACCCCATATATTTTTGTTTTACACCAGACTTACGCAATTCAGCTGGGATTTGCTTTGGACTGCTTCCAAATACACCCACACAACTGCTCTAAAAGTGATGAGGTTTATCCAAAGATGGACTTGGCAAGTCTGTGTTTCGAAGGGCTACCGATCCAAAATGTTTCAGGAAGAGACTTCAAGACACGCAAATAAACCAACAAAGCAATAAAATATAAGGTCGTGAACAGTTTCTGTATTTAAATGTTTAGAAGAGTTGAAGTGGGTAGCTAAAACAACTTATCTGAAAATGGCTACTTCTACACCAGCGAACCAGTATCAGTCAGTTCTATGGCAACTGTCTGGGTAGTCACAGGCTGTGATTATTCAGGGTTTCATGATGTTGAAGACCTGATATGCTTTTTCTTCAGAACAACATTGGAGTTGCGTTCAACAAGGTTGCAGGCGGTGAAAGGAATCTTTAACATGCTGTTGACTAATTTTGTTCCATTTGTACAAGCATAAAACATCCTCTGGAGAGGCTGTGTTGTCCATGGGTATGAATCTAGAGACCTGGTTTCAATCTTGGCTTTCCTCTTGGCCTGCTCCACAGCCTTGGCTGAGTTGCCTTTCTCCTCCATGCCTTAGCATATACCCTTCTAGAAAATGAGGGTCCACAGTACAGCCCTCCATTGTAGAAACAGTCAAAGAGGTACTGATGAGAACTGCAATGTAATGACTGGGAGTTTGTTTCTGCCAGCGCACTAATTCCAAAACCCACACCCAAACTCATGAAATTACCTTTTAAATGATGAGACAGAATAATTCTTTTTCTTTTTCCAGATATTCCCTGCATCTGCGTCCCTTGGGTAGCAACAGTGGAAAGTTCTGGTGAGGAGAGCAGCCAGTAGACAAGGCCTTATTCGCCCAGGTTTGAGGGCTTTGCCTGTGTCTGTGATGCAAGAATACCAGTCTCCTTCGAGAGGTGTGGTTTATCAGCGGAGCTTTTGCAGTGTCTCGGACGTCAGGCTAATGGTCTCATATACAGATTCTGCAAGATGCCTTTCATTCATCCTGCCAGACAGGAGTTGTGCTTGTGATGCTTTCCCAAACTGAAGGGCACTGCTCCATGAATGCAAGCAATGTTAAAGTCTGAATAATGCACACAGTCTTCCATTTGCAGAATGCTTCCACCTCCCCCTTCGCCCTCCCCCATCATGTGGTTTAGTTTTTGGCGCTGCAATAGATAGTCTGAATCAATGTTAGCTTTTTGAGAGACTAACACTGAACACTGAAAGTCTGAGTCAAATCCAGTCATGTTACAAGTCCATTGTTTGATTGGTGGTTGTTTTGGGTTTTTTCCCCCTGGAGTTTTATCACAGATGAACTGGGCCTTTTGGCAGCATAGACAAGCACATCTATTTTTTTGCTCCGTGCCCTGAAGACATCCACGTACTAATCAATCCAAATAGCAAGCCAAAAACTCGATGAGAGAAGAGCATATTGTTCAATGTATATGTTTGCCTCAGCTTTAGCCCACAAAATGGTAAGAACTTAGAAATGGAAAGATGAAGGACATAAAAAATATCCAGGTCATGAAGCTTACAGAGCTAGATGAAATGTAATGGCAACTTGTGGGAACCATGAATCACTGGCATCGTCGGAGGTGTATTTCAGTTCTCAGTTCAATAAAATCCCAGCTTCTGCACAAGCAAAAACTCGTCCTTTTTACTAGGCTGTAATAAAATATTTGTAGTGGTTTTTATGGTGCAAGCCACCATCCACTTAATACTAGCTGAAGGCCATTGCCCTCATTTCTTTCCTGAGTCAGACCACAACACATCTCCACACCAAGCTCCCAGAGCTCAAACTGGTGCCAGGCTGTCCGCAAAGACCCCCAAGGGCCATGTTTGTTTGCTCAGAATGACCTGATGGCATGGCGTGGGCTGGAAACCACTTTATGCTATGCTCTGTTCACCCAGGTCAACCAGACATGCATCCAAATGATATGAAAGGAGAAACACAGATGTCCAGAACACTGTGTGTTAGCTTGGCTTCACTGAAGTCTGTGTCTATGTGCCCACATCTGTGAAAGAGCAATTTCCAAATCTTGAAATCCACTAATCATTTGCTCTGGCTTCAGTTCCTTTAAGCACAGAGCTGCTGAAGGCCACAAGAACCTTCAAAACCTCTACTGTTATCAAGACTCTCTCTCTGGTTATCTGAGAGCTGTGGTCTTCCAAACTTTGTCTCAAACTTTGTGTCAAACTAGTTTGGTCTTACCTGGCAGTGAAACTCTGTATGATGTAGCTGTCCCCAGTCCAAGCAAGTGCTGGACTCACTCTTCCTCTTCTGGTCCTAGAGAGAGCCCAAAAAGTTTCATCCAAGAGGTGGCAGATGAAGTCAATCAAGATGCTTCAGGGAACAGAAGGACTTGTGGTTGATAGCTTAACATGTCCAGTATTTTCTTAAACATGATAGAGCTGTATGACTCCATATAGTTCTGCCCGCATCTCTGGTGCTCATTAGTTTCTGCATAAACATAGGACAAGAGCATGATCTCTGCAATACTGCACTTCCAGTTGAAGAAATCTGTTGAAATCTGTTCTCACATGAGCCAGAGATTTCAAGGTGCTGCAAAATTCACTCTGTTTTCCCTTAACATGCTTCTTTTGTTAGTATCACTAGAGGACTGCACTCTTGGATATCTTAAATTTCCTCGCTTCTCCTTGCTCTGCTGTTCAAGGATTCTCTGGACGACCTTCATGTTTAACCAACTTCAAGAAGTCCCTCAAACATCCTAATCCCTCTTTACTCCATCTATATCATAGAATCATAGAATGGTTTTGGATAGAAGGGACTTTTAAAGGCCATCTAGTCCA
>NW_010515266.1:0-20903 GCF_000687285.1 Phaethon lepturus | reverse complement strand
GTTCAGCCGGCTGTCAACCAGCACCCCCCAGCCGCTCCTCCCCAAGCCTGTAACGTTGCATGGGGTTGTTGTGACCCAAGTGTTGTGACCTGGCACTTGGCCTTGTTGAACCTCATACAGTTGGCCTGGGGCCATCGATCCAGCTTGTCCAGACCCCTCTGCAGAGCCCTCCTGCCCTCCAGCAGATCAACAGTCCTGCACAGTTTGGTGTCATCTGCAAATTTACTGAGGGAGCACTCGATCCCCTCATCCAGATCATTGATAAAGATACTAAACAAGACCAGCCCCAAAACTGAGCCCTGGGGAACACCGCTTGTGACCGGCCGCCAGCTGGATTTAACTCTGTTCACCACAACTCTCTGGGCTTGGCCATCCAGCCAGTTCTTTACCCAGCAAAGAGTACATGCATTTTCTTAAGAACTGGCCTCACAGTTCAGCCACCAGTCAGATTTCTAGCAATCTACAGTAGCATGTTTTATGTGAAGAAATAAGGTAATTAGCACCAAAAGACAGAGTGCCGTGTCTCAAAGAGTCAGAGAAAAAGCACTGGAGAGCTAAACTGCAGAATCACTCGTTAATATGCCAAGCTAAACTCTAGAAATACTAAAGATCCTATTAACTGATTATAATAAACCAATACATTTGGTATAATTTGGTATAATAAACCAAAACGCATTTTGGAAGCATTAAAACAGCAATTCCACTCAGAAGATTTAGTAGCAAAACATATTTTAACATTAGAGTAACACCAAAAACCCATGAATTATTTCCAACAGCTTACCCTAACACTCCCCAGCAGGTACCTCCCAGAAGGCAGAATACTGCAACTCATCCCTCACAGCACGCTTGTTTCCAAAGCATTCTTGTCCCAGCCTTAACAAGCGCTCCCAGACACTGTCCCCTCTTGGTTAATTAGCAGCATAATCTAAGTCTGTGTGTCTCAAATTGTGGGCCACAAAGCCCACAGGCCCACAAAAGCGGGGTATCAGAGAGCATCAGCGAGGACTGAGGGAGGGGAGAAATCCCAATTAAGGGCTGCAAGTACTCACACCAGTAAGGGACACCCTAACAGCCCGTAGTTACTGGCAGCGATCTATCTGCCACAGCGGGAGTGGGGTGGGTGTCGAGGGAGCAATGTAAGCATGAACAGCTAAAAATCCTACATGTTCTTACTCCCCACAGTGGAAAAAATGAGCTGCTGTGGATCTGGGGAGGTCCCCTGGAGACATGTGCCAGGAGCCTAACACACTCCGGTGCCACCCCAAAGTAATATCTGACCCAGCTCCATGTGTGAGATGGAACCAAGCTCAGCTGTGAAGTCAGCCAACTGCTGTTACATTTCTTCCCACTTCCACCAGGTACAAGGAGCTGTTGGTCGAGCAAGGCAAAATACAGCAGCCTGGGTCACCAAAGCACACCCAACACTCTCCACACTTTTTCCTTGAGGAGGGATGGGGATGCCAGTCAGCAGTGCAGAACGTGACAGCTGACAAAGAAAATGGTGGAAGAAGGGGGTTACGCACAGACCCACTTTGTTAGGAGCCACGCTCGTCGCTCACCATGATGGAGAGTAGAGTAGGTGAAAACAAACTGCAAAGAAAAGTGGAAGCATAACACAATCCACAAAGCAGGAGAAACGATGTGGAAGGCCGGCTGCGGGGCGTCACTGACCCCTGCACTAACGCCGCTAACCCGGGTCCGAGAGCTGCTGGTGAAAATACGTTTCTCCTTTCATTCTGCAGGTCATCCCCATTCCTACTCCACATGCAGTGCCGCTTTTCTTAAAAAAGCCACAGCACTATCGGTGCTGGGTTTTTTTTTTTAGTTTTTAATACAGAGCTATTCTGAATTTCTGAGTTCATACTCCTAACAGTTTGTTCAATCTCTGAAGCATATCAACATGCTTCTACGCTCAGACTTGTGGGATATTTTTACAATAAGGGTAGTGAAACCCTGGCCCAGGTTGCCCAGAGAGGTGGTCGATGCCCCATCCCTGGAACCATTCCAGGTGAGGTTGGACGGGGCTCTGAGCAACCTGCTCTAGTTGAAGATGTCCCTGCTGATGGCAGGGGGGTTGGATGAGATGGCCTCTAAAGGTCCCTTCCCACCCAAACCACTCTGTGATTCTATGATATCAAAGCTGCTGCCATTGGGTAGGTACAAACACCATAAGATGAGCCTCTTCAAGCATCTCTGGTTTCACCACCAGAGATGAAGTTTCCCGAAGGCTACACTTTATGTCCTAACTGCCAAACCACTCTCGTGACTCATCAAGGCTGTGCCATTTCTCCTGCAAGTGATTTTCCACAATCCAAACTGGCACCCTGAGGTCTGCAAGGGAGCTAGACAGCTGGTCATCATAATGCAGGTCTGTTCAATCATACCTTAGTCAGTGACTCGCTTTCCTGCCACAAATTCTTCAAAGCTGCTTCTGACAACCTTTTTACCAAATACATGGTTCAACATTTCCCAAATTTAATGTCTGTAATATTTACCTTTATATATAAGCTATCCAAATTGTTCAAGAAATCAAGCATTTTTCTTCATTACTTTATTTTTTTTTTAAGGAACCTCTTTTTTCTGCCAGCAGTAGGGGAAGGTTTCCAGATACTGGTAGAAAAACAGCATTTCTAACCAAGTTTTTCAACAAAATCATGGTAATTATACAGAAGTAGGACTAAGAGTCTCTGGCTCATGGCCAGATGTCCAGTACTACCACCACACCTCGTGGGGGAATAGCTGCAGGATGATATTAAGCAGGACACACTGGCATTCAGGATGTTCCTCGAGGAGCTGGCAATTGAAATAATTCAGGAAAAACCCAAGACACTGGGCCAACAGCAAGACAACTGTGTTGGTGAGCAACTTACAGTACATTAGTTCAGGCTCTGAAGCCCACGTGGCCAAACGATTACTGACAGGGATCTGGCTCGTGTTGGTCAGCGCATTAGTCAGGCGGATGCGTTAACAGCCCACAGAGCAGACCTCCCCTCCTACACTTAAATAAAGTAGTACAATGACTTCAGATAGCTAGATATATACCAGAGCTTAAAATAAACAGGCCGTTCTCTTTGATGGTCTCCTTCCACCTCAGTGTGATGACTGGCGAAGTCTGGCAGGGTGACATGAGCTAACAGCCATGAAGAGACCTGCTGGGTTCAGGAACAGACACACACACACAGACAGAATGGTTTGGGTGGGAAGGGACCTTTAGAGTTATCCAACCCCCTGCCATAAGCAGGGACATCTTCAACTAGAGCATGTTGCTCAGAGCCCTGTCCAGCCTGACCTGGAATGGTTCAAGGGATGGGGGCATCGATCACTCCTCTAGGCAACCTGGGCCAGGGTTTCACCACCCTCATGGTGAAAAATTTCTTCCTCATATCTAGTCTAAATCTCCCCTCTTTTAGTTCAAAACCATTACCTCTTGTCCTGTCACTACAGGACCTGCTAAAAAGTCTGTCCCCATCTTTCTTATAGGGCCCCTTTCAGCCCTGGCAGCTGCACTAAGGTCTCCCCGGAGACTTCTCTGCTCCAGGCTGAACCCCCTCCGTCCCAGCCTGTCCTCCCAGCAGAGCTGTTCCAGCCCTCAGAGCATTGCTGTGGCCTCCTCTGGACCCTCTCTGACAGGTCCATGTCTCTCCTGTGCTGAGGGCTCTGGAGCTGGACGCAGCGTACTCCGGGGCTGGAGCCGGCCCTGCAGGGGGGGGGGGGTCTCACCAGAGTCGAGCAGAGGGGCAGAATCCCCTCCCTCGCCCTCCTGGCCACGCGGCTTTGGGTGCAGCCCAGGATACTCCCAAGGTTCAGAGGGAATGAGGGAGACAGAAACAACACGTGACAACTGCAAGCACAGTTCTCAGTAGTGGGGATATCTGGGCTAACTAGAGTCTACCTAAACTTGGAGAGACTTATGTGAAAGAACTTCAGGAATATCACCCCAAAATGAGCAGGGGTGCTAATGTTGCCCCTGCTAAGGGGACCTGAGCAGCATGGAGTGTCCTGGCAGGGGCCTGGCCAGCTCCGGGAATAAGGCAAGCTGCAGAATTTCCTAAGTAAGGTGAGGAAACAGCAATTCCCCAACCCAGTTTTAATCTTGATTTTGTCTGACCCCAGTCTTCCTCTGCAATAGGCATTTTAATGCTACTTTATTTTGATAAAAGAAAGCTTTGATGTAGTTACATCATCACTGCAATACCTTGCATTTCCCGCTTTTTCGTAGTCCTTCTAAACATATACAATTCATCTGCAATCTAGTTTTCTTAACTTGGAAGTAGGCAGCTGACTACTATAGTTATTAAAAGAATAGAAGAAACTCATGGAATAAAGAGAGTTATTTGATTCAACTGCATTACATGAGAAAATATATTCACTTGTGTGGTGGCTGAAGCCAAAAATCAGTAAGTTTATGCAAATTAACTACATTACATATTGAAAATATCTATTCAGAAGGCTCTATGCATCACAGAAGCACCCAGACACGCAGATGACTACCAAAGACGCTTTTGAGGAATTTTAAGAAAACAACCACAGCTTCTACAAACTTCCTAAATAACAGCTTCTATATTAAATTTATCCCAAGTCTCAACAGGGCTGCATTGCTAAAATAACTTTTTCCCAAAAGCAAGAAATACCAAATTGCAGCTGTTTGTCAATATGGAGAGCAAACTCTGCTGCTTTCAAAGTTTGACAACTATCTTTGTAAGCATTTGATTATTGGGTTTAAGTGAACAACATCTTTCCGCCTCTGCTCCCTTCCTACTCATCATGAACTGAATTCAACTGCAGCAGGATTTCCCCTGGCTTACCCTGCGCTAATGCATCCTTTCAAACATTCTGGGCCAACAGCATTTATTAAAATACACTCCACAGCAAAGCCGATTCTCAATGGAAGGACTGTTTCTTACTAAGGTGGCAATACAACGAGGAAAGAAAACAAAGCTCCATCACATGCAATAATGTGTTTGCAGGTTTTCCGGGGCCTGCAGATTTTTTTTTTCTATTTATTTTTAAGCATCATTACAGATTGCTAAACCCTTGGTGGTTCTTCAGCCCTTTGAAGCTGTCACTGATGACAATTTCAAGAAAAGGATTGCTTTTCAGTGTGAGAGTTTCACTCTGCCTGCCCAGAGAAGTGTTGAATGGGGGAAGAAGTCTAATTAAAGATTAAGCCACCAGCAGTGCCTTAATGGCAACAGGCTCATTCAAACCCAAAAAAGATGGCAGTTCTAGGAACGCTCACCACAGAGACACCGAGTGGAACGGGGCACAGAGTACCAGTACCTGGCCTAGACTCCCCAGGCATTTTTTTAGAAGGGCAACTAGTCACAGAGCCAGAGATCAAGGGGAGAAGGCATGTTAGTAGAAAATTCCTGCAAAGCACAAAGCTCTCCCTCCTGTGTGAGAAAGCAGGAGCTTACTAGACAGAACACTGCCAGAACACCCTGCCTCCGGGGCTCTTCCCAGTAGTTAACAAGTATTTAACACAAAATAGGACACTTCAAACACAAGAGACCCTGCCTTGCTCTGAATATTTATAGCCTATTGGTTAGGGCTGGAAGAAGAAAGTCCTGGGTTCAGATCCTTGCTCCAAAAGAGGTGGGGGAAGAATCTGAACCATGATTTCTCATACAAGGATGGCACTCACACAGTCCCATGCATGTATCTGGCATACTGTGGGAACACCTACCAGACTGGTCCACCTAACCAGAAAGGTGGAGAAACAGTCAATTTTAGAGTCTAGCAAAGGGTTAAACGCAAGCCAGGAGTCTTGATTCCACTGTGCTAACATGCCGATAGCTGCACTTACATTCTCAAAACAAACCTTGACAGATGCCAGGAGAGATGGGAAAAGGATGCTTCAAGGTATCATAAATACCTCGACACTGGAAATCATTACCTGAAGTCACAACCAGACATCAAAGCCTCTTCACTGTCTAATGAGCCAAATATCTTCTTTTATCTTGACAGTTTGACCATTTTTCACTAGAATAGGGAATTGTCATGGCTAACACCTACTAAACTCTCCATTAGACTTTCCAGTGGCCAGAATTCTTATCCTTTAGAGAAACTTGTTGAAACAAAAGCCAACATTTCCTATTTTTGCTATCATTATCTACTTCTCTCAACAAAAACTGGCCTTTAGTCAGCTAAATCAAGCTACAGTGTCAGGTGTAAGTAATAAATCGTAACAAAATAGACCACAATGATTTCAGTGCAAAACTGTACTGATAACAGATTTTTACAGTAAATTTCAAATAGCAGATTGCAAAAGGTATTCCTCTATGACTACCATGCGAGCGTTTTGCCCACTTACTTTCATTTTTGTACCAGAACAGAGGAGAATATTGGCACAGTTCTCATACTCTGCTTTTGGACAATATTACTGAAGAACTTACAAGCATTACTGCTTTTTTTTTTCCCCCGCTCAAGCTTTAAGCCAGTTGCTTTGGCAACAGAGAAGAGGTTCATTATTAAAATTACGTTAAAAACATGTATGTAATCTTGATTTCAATAACTGTGAAAATTATTTATCAATTGTTCCTTACGAACTCCTCAAGCTGAGACTGAGCCAGCTGCATCCACTCTTCCTCACTTTTCCAGTATAATATTAGCATAAACCAGAACTGAGTTCTTCACAGAAGTGTTTGAGAACTATGACAATATTCCTAGTACCACCAGCACTACTCTAACAGAAAGCTAAAAGGAGACTGGAACATACCTGATTTATGATTCCTCTGAACAATGTAAACTCTATTCAAACAGCTTGAATGAAATAAATGTTTTCTGTTTGGTTTTTTTTAATTTGTCTCAGCCTACTAGACAAAGAAATTCCTGATAATCTTAAATTGTTTAAATTAATTTGTTTCTCAAGTTTCAAGAGAAGTACCAACAAGAGTCCATAAAACACAGGCTGAAATATTTAAAACTACATTGTCTGAATGTGCCAAAGACCGAAATAAAGAAACGCAGCTGCAGCCAAAACCTAATAGTATTTCTAGGAAAACAAGTCCTCCCACAGGTTACAGGAACTTAGCATGTCCTCGGTGCATAAGCGTACTGGTGGATTTTAGGCCAGTTTAAATCTTTATGCGCTGCTGGCAAGCCCAGTAGCCACAAGAAGTAATAAAATCCATCCAAATTATAGTTACTAGAAGCAGCTAAAAAAAAAAAAAAGAGGATTTTTTAGCTGGAAGTCACTGAACATCATACACAGTCTGAATTTGCAACTGCAGACAGACCTGCTCATTGCTGTAAAACTTAGTTTTCATAAGGAGAATATGGAGAAAAGTACATGATTTCATAATTATTCAAGCGTATCTGGATTTTTAAATTGCTTTTCTATTTAGTGTTACTCTTCTGCAGAGCTGTACCCATTAGAAAATGTAATTTGTTTCATTATGCTGACTCAAATCTTTTCTTGGAGGAGACTCTCATAGGAATGTTCCTATAGCATTCCTAACATAGGAATGTTCCTATAGCATTGTTTCTTTGAGAAGATGACTTTTTACTACCACTTAGTTTTTAATTAAGTTCTTGAATAGAAATATAGATTTCAGTCTGTATTCAAAATTCTTAATTGTGAAGGAGGATTTGTATGTTTTTTTTACAAAGGAGTAAGATACACATTAAGTAGTTAACACCCTAAAAATATTTCACATATTTTAAGTCACATGGTACCATTCTCACAAATATACTGAAAGTAAATCAGATCCTCTACTCTCTAATGTATCATTCTGCAACTCATGTGAACTGCAAGAAGTACTGTGATGATTTTAAGTAATGCCTCATACAAAGCAAACTAATGTGATGAACATCTGGTACAACTCCCTCATGCCAGCAATAGTTCTTAATGCAATTAAGAAATACACCCCAGCTAGAGTTCTACTTTCAGTCATCAAAATTCTTTTTTTTTTTTTCTTTTCTTCTAAGCTATGTGTGCATAGTGGGAAGTGCAGAGGGAAAAAAAAAAGCTCACTTTACAGGAGCCCTGGCATAGACCTGCAGCCAGTCTGGAATCTCTGCAGTGTGGTAGGGGTTTGCAGGGACGAGGAGAGGCTGGCTTCTCTCAGCTTGCTGTGGCTGGTAAGTCACTGGGGGAGGCTGGTCGTAACGGGGAACGCTGTACAAAGGAAGACAGACAAAGTCGGTAACCTCCAAGCAATAACTTAAGACATACTGATATCATTAAATTGTTAACATTAATACACAAGTTAATACATGCAAAGTCTGATGATGCAATCACATACAAAGCGTTGCCTCAGCAGGCCTATACCGACAGCAACTTTCTGTTGCTATTTTCATGCTTCACTCCAATCACCACTGTAAGTGGTGCTGCTACCTGTTAGCACACTGTAAAATTCACCTTAGACCTAATCGCCTAGTGCCTGCTACCTGGATACTAAAGCAGAACAACAAAAAAAAAGGTATCTGTTTTTGAAAGACTAAAAAGGCAACTGTTGATTCAGCCAAATAATCCACCATTTAATATGTTAGAACAAATGTATTCAGGCAGCAGCTGATAAGAGTTACTGCATTTATAACAAAGGACATCCTCGTATGTTCATCTTTTGTGCCACATGTTAAAAAAAAACTTTCTCTTCCTGGGTAACAGCAAAATAGATTGAGTAGCAGAAATTAACTGGTAGATTTGGTATATACTAACTTTATTTCACCTTTAATTTATGAGTAGCTAACATACCGATTTTCGTTCTAGAGAAGACTTAATTCATGTTTCAGATCGTATGTGCTATTTGTCCAGACAGCCTCCTGGAACATCAGATCAAGTTTCTTTTCGGTCTACAATTCAATTCTTTTCTCAGCAACTTTGTTGTTTTACCGACACTTGAAGAGAATAGCTGCTTTGTTTTAATGACTTAGGAACAATATCCTGTTTCTTAACTTAAGACAGTTAACAGATGAGAAGAAAATTTAGCAATTACAACTTCTTCTAAAAATCTTAGTCAAGAACCAGTAAAGCTTACTTCTAAAAGTAAGAAGGTTTTGGCATATTATGTATGTGACAAAAACTTAACTGGATTAGGGGGGGGGGAAAAAAAAAAAAATCACAGAAGAGAAGGAGGATGTCTTACCTGGGAGCACAAGGATGTTTATATTGAGCTCTTTTATTGATGTGATCTACGTAATACACTCCAAATTCTGCCGATTCAACTCTCTCCCATCCTGGTGGCAGCCCCTCACGCTCGAGTGGATGGCTCCAGTGAGTTGTATTAGTGTTATGATCTATATAGTATTTCCTTCCTCTAATAGTCCAGTCCACTGACCAGCCAGGAGGAAGAGGTAAATCTTCAGAACTATGATTTGTTAAGTTTCCTAGGGATGTAGCAGCAACTCTACCAATGCCTAAAAAAAGGGAAAACAACGTTTGGCTAAACTGATAATACCCAAACCAATTATTATGTACAAAGCCAACTTCCCCCCCACCTGAGGCACTCTATGAACTGTGAGCAATACCACGGCGTGTATGGTGTGTGCACTTTTACGTTAGTAAAAAAGCACAATCAAGTCAAAACAGGTAGTCCCTTTTAAGTCTCACTTGTTTCGCTCTCCTCCAACTCCAGATTCAACAGATAGCTTCAGAGACAGTTAAAGCATCCTTGCTTTTTCAATTAGAGACATATATTAGGACACATAACAAGGATGAAGCTGTTATCACTGTCTCAATTTCTTGAGCAGACAGAGCTGACCGATTACAAATGTTAAAGCTTTATATTAAATGACAGTTTCTCTTAATATGCTATTACATCTGCATCACAGCTAATTATCTACCAAAACAATCACCGCTATTACTTTGTCTAATTACAGTCAGAAATTACAACTATCTAGAAAAAATTACTGAATACCAACAAAGCCTTTCACATTAACCAGTCAAGAACAGTGACAGGACTGGGTGAACTAAGAGGAGGGACAAACAAGGTTAGCACTACGCTGCACTGAAGGTTACTACTGAAGTGCATGCAATCACGGCCAAAAAGTGTCAGCAGTAACAAGAAAAAACAGAAAAGCTAGATCCAAGCAGGATCCTGCACAAGCCCTTTGCTGAACACAGTCATCCTGTGCACGCTGAAGTTGACGTTGCCACGTCATCTCTGCTGAAACTACCCACACTTGTTAGACTATCTAGCTTATGTGCACTGCTGGGTGGGACAGTCAGTCCAATGCAATCCAGACAAGAGTTAGAGACCTTTTGTTCAGAGTCACAGAATCTCCTGATCTTGTAGTCTAGTAGGCTGTGTATCCGCTTCTCTACATCTTGCTCTTCTCTAAGACTGAGCACCTACACTTCATAATGCTAAAGAGGCATGTGAAAAAGAAGTAATTTCCAGCTTTTCTTGATGATGTGGGCTGCACTAGGGGAAGGGCTTCTCCAGCAAGAGAACTAAAGCCTAGGTCAGGTGTATTTGGGGTAGGAGAGCTTACAGGAATCAGTAGTTGATTAAGTTCACATCTCTGCCCTAGAAACACAGCACAGTTTGGATTTATCATTAAATAGCTGATTTAAGAGACTGTTCACCAGCATTTTAAAATACATGATTTGTTGTAACATAGACACAGTTTTTACATTTTAAAAATCAGCATGCTGGATACTGAGAGATGTACTGAAGAAACATAATTCCAATTTCATCTTTTCCTTCCCTCTATATACTATGGATACTTAGGAAGCTAGCTACAATAAAAGCCATAATAATAACAATGGCAAATAAAAGAAAAAAAAAACACAAAACAAAACCAAAACCCAAAAACCCCAACCACAAAACCCAAGTGACAAAGAATTTTGCAGGTCTCCTTCCATTCCTTGGAAGCCTACTACCTACTGCAGGTGCTGGCCCAAATTCAACTCTCTCTCTTAAAATCCTTGTAAGTAGTTACTTTCAGTTACCCACAGTTCTACAGTTAAAAAGTCTCTGGCTTTAAAGAAATTCCAATTATCTTTTCATCCCACAATGAAACGCATCTATTCGGTCACAGTATTCATCAGAGTTCATGTGTTACTATTTCCCATAGCCTGAAGAAGGGGTATGGGAGCCACTTTTTCCAATTACAAGTCAGAAAGTGACTCTATCACAAGTAACACATTTACTTACACCCCCTTCCTCCTGTTTTACAGAAATAATATTGTTGTGTGATTATTTTTTGAGAGAGTGGAAGGGCAGAGTCTATCTCACCTACAGCGTATTATGAAAAAGAGGTTTCAGGTGTGGTCATTAACTCAAAAAGACACCAGTAATACTGAAGTAGCAGCAAAATTGTTATATTTCTCAGGGAATTTCATACTCGTTTGATGACAAAGGCAACAGTCCTTTTCAACAATATATACACAATATAGCATGGTAGTCAAGGGACATCATCTATTTTAAGCATTGGTTTACCTATAAAATTACATAGACTGAAAACGGGATGGGCTGTCATTCTAATACAAGATGGCAGTCATCAACAACAAAGTAATGGAAAGGTTCCAAAGCAACTGAATAAATGAAAAAAGAATTAAAAAAACCCTCAAACTTCTACCCGAACACTGCTCCTTAAAACATTTGTGTTCATCTACACATCTTTTTGTAGCCTTGTCATGTTCTGAACTATCTGTATTTCTTCTTGTTATAATACTTAGTTATTTGTTAGCTTTATAAAGGAAAGTTGATGGCTGCGTTCAGGCGACAGCTCCCTTCTAGGATTAAGCAACCCAGACCTTTACTTCCAGTGAGAAGAAACATCCTGGTAGATTCCTGACCTTTAACAGTACTGGGGCAGGGAAGCTATTTCAGACCCTAGCTACAGTTATGTCACTAGTTTTGTTTTCATTCCAATGACAAAATACAAACATTTAAGCTTCCTGAAAATACTGTCTTTGGAAAAACAAATGCCATATTTTCTCCAATTAATTGGACTGCTGTGTTGTAACTTCATGTATGTATAAACTGTGACTATTAAATCACCACTACCAGAAGATCTGAACACACAAATTTGACCCGGGGAAAAGAACTTTCACAAAGGCATGAACATGTTTTTCTGTTTACTGTTACAACAAGCAATATTGTTGCAGTTCAAGCATGATTCCAGCAGCAAATACATATCTATCTACTCCTTGGGGTATAGGTTAATCCTTTCTAACATTTGGAAACTGGTATTACAACTTGCACAAGCCAACCTTTGCACCAAAAGTTCTCTTGACACAATGCCTGTATCTCTTCATACAAAAGCCAGAGAAGACTGGGAGATGGACTCGGGTAGTGAGGAAAGCCAAAATCCGATTACAGAGAAATCACCTAGAAAGCAGGATAAAAAGCAATGCTGCATCCAATGGAAAGGCAACCCCAGCAGTTCTGTGTTTGCACATTTAATTCTAGCTACATGGTTTCTCCCAATGACAGCTTATTTTTTTTCATTGCCAAGATGCAAAGAGCAAAAACAATACCAGACACAAACACATTATACATTCCTTTTGCAATTTTGACTTCATATATGAAGAAGTTGAGCCATACCATTACGATAAACTTACACAGCTGAGGCAGTTAACCAGTTCTGAACAGTGTTTCAAGCCTCTACAACTAGCAAGCTCTAATTATGAAATCAAAGGCCAGATTTATAAACAGACGGTTGCAAATACTTCAGGTTGTAGACTATCATGTATAGTCTTAATGTGCATTTTTCCCTTAAAATCACAGATCATATCGAAATATTCTCCATGCTGGAAGTTTTAAGATGTCAAGTAATATTCATAGTCTTACAACCATCAACCCGCTATGGCATTCAAATTGGCAATTAGTACAATTTAGACATTTCTTTATATAACTGCAGTTGTTATAGAGATCAAAAGAAATTGTGTATTGGTTTTCCTTATAAAACTCAGCAGATGCTTCCTTCAAGGGAGAGTGGATACACACGTAAGAAATAGCTCCTGCTACAATTTTGAACAGGAGAGGATGAAAATTGACTTTCATATATATACCCCTGTAAGTAGCAATAATACGAAAGAACAACACTTGGAAGAGTAAATTCATATGTGATCTGTTCCAAAGTATAAACCAATAAAGAAAGTTACAGGACAGCCTAAAACCATCTACTGTGAACACTACCTTTGCGTCACATTGCCCAACTATGATACTCTTCTGTGTTTAAACTTTAGGTAAGGTCTTGGCCCTAAAACATTTTCATAGCAGCCCAAAGCTTCACATAGGATTTTACTGCACACAACAAGGATACTCCCTGAATCACGGGCTGGTACCAGCTTCACACAGCACAATGCAAAATGTCTACAGAAAAAACCCCACAAACTTACACTTTTTAATAAAAATGGTTCAAGTTGTAAAACCCATGATTTTCCTTTTGAGGGAAGATATGATCTCTGCCACAGGATAAGCAAAAACAGACAAGTCAAACCACTTCACCATAACTACTCAGGGTTTTCTTGCTCACATACTGTTTTATATATTTCTCATTATACATTATAATAGATATATAATATTAAATTATCTGCTTTTTCCAAATGTTAAAAAGTCCCTTTTCCTCCGCTTAAGTATGACTGCTGTTCTTTATAAACTCCCCTGAGAGGCACTATAAAATCTCAAGAATAGTCAACAATTAATTTAAATTTATGCAATTGTAAAGCCTTTTCATGTTGCCTCTTTGAACTCATCTAGCCTCATTTGCTAATTCTGTTTCCTAATGGTATGTGTTTGGGGCATTTTTTTGCTTCAGCTTTTAAGGAACATCAATATTGAACATTATTTGTGGCTTTGCCTTCTCTTGTAAAATACAGTATCTTCAGTTTAAGGTCTTGAATTGTCAACCAGGCCAAGAGGCATTATATGCTGCTCCAAAGCAAAAGAAAATCCTGTTCAATGCAGTTTGCTTGCTTAGGACTATCACTGTGTATGTTCTCAATGCTTTGAAAAAAGTGCAAAGGAACACCAACCACTTATTACTAGTAGTAATAATATTTAAAATACTCAGAGTTTTAAGTAAGGCCAGGCCCTATATTCGGTCTTGTTTTCAAGATCTTCAACAATAGGGTGTCCTAATAGCAGAACCCAAACTTTAACTTTGGGCACCACGTTCCAGTGCATTATGAGACATATCAATACAAAGAGTTCCTTCATTTAATATTATTATCTTAAGAATTTATCTTAACCTACTAGTGTCACATATATGAAGAATATGTAGTATCTTCTTCAATCAAGGAAGTTCTGTTTGGTTTGCTCCATTAGTACGGAACAAAGAAAACTGTAAGTAATATCCATAAATGCTTTCACAGCCCAGTGAAGTGGTTTTATGGTAAAAATGCACTCTGCCCAGAAAGAAGTCCCAGTTCTCAGGATAGAAGGAAAGGTTTCCAGGTCAGCAAAGGGCACTTAGTTCTTCAGTCTGCCTGATAGAACGCACAGGAGAAAATAGCACCAGTCCAGCATAAAGGGGAAAGAGCAAAAACACTGAAAAGAAAGTCTCACTTTATTAGATAGAGTGCTGATGCAGGCAGCGGAGTTTTAGAGTCTATGAACTACCCCACAACTAGCTTCAACCAAATTTCAAAGTGTTGAAGAACAAATTAGCCAAACAGCCTTCCTATTTGTCTTTAATTAGGTCAATTGTCTTGAGAGCCTTTTTTTCAGGATGCCAAAATCCTCTCCCTTCCCCTCACCCTCATCAAACCAGGGTGAAGAACAGGAAAAGAAGATGAACAAACTGTTCAAGGGAGTGTTGTGGTTTAGCCCCAGCCGGCAACTAAGCACCACGCAGCCGCTCACTCACTCCCCCTCCCGCAGTGGGACGGGGGAGAGAATTGGGAAAAAACTCGTGGGTTGAGATAAAAACAGTTTCATGGGACAGTGAGAGAGAAGGCAACAACGATAACAACAATAATAATACCAACAAAGGAATGTACAAGAACAAGTAATGCCCAATACAGCAACTGCTCATCACCCAGCGATCGACAGCCCGCCCCCCAGCTAACTCCAGTTTATGTACTGGGCATGACGTCATATGGCGGGGAATATCTCTTTGTCCAGTCTGGGCCAGCTGTCCTGGCCGTGTCCCCTCCCAGCTCCCCGTGCACCCCCAGCCTGCTCGCTGGCAGCCCAGCATGAGAAGCTGGACTGTCCTTGACTGCTCAGCAACAACCCAAAACATCAGCACCTTACCAACGTTTTCTCATCCCAAATACGAAACACAGCCTCACTCTAGCTTCTGTGAAGAAAACCAGCTCTATCCTAGCTGAAACCAGGACAGGGATTAAGTAATAATAAAATAACAAAAATAAGTTTTAATAACTATCCTGTTTAGACAGGCCTGCAGGTTCTAGGCCTTCCTTACCCATTCCAAAGCATCTGAAGGCACTTCCTGTGCACAAGTACCTCGTTTGTCAGAGGGAATGGGGCATTCCAAGTAAGCAAAAATTCACAAATAGGAAATGACAGGAAGCTCTTTGAAAGCTTTGAAAAGTATGCTACAAAGAAATTACTGCAGAATCAGCACAAAAGAAGAAAAGGGCAGGAATTGCCATTTGTTTTTTAAAAAAAAAAGTGAAGCATACACATTTAAAAAAAAAAAGCCCTGTTACGTTAGCTCTAAATAGTTTTCATTCAATAATTTGTATTTCTTTATTTTGCTCTCATATTAAACATGAATAACAGTTTGCAATTTCTGCACAATTTAACATGAGATGAATCTACCTTCACTAATGTGCACTGGATTCTCTGCTCACTGGGTTAATCGTTTTTCTCCTCCAACTTCAGTCAACTGCTTACAATCCACCACCAGAAAGTCCCTTTACACTGTGATTTTAAATCCCAGCAATTTTCATATACACATAAGAATTTTTTAGCTTACCGCTCAACCAGGTACAAATAACTCTGAGGTCTTGGTTACAAGTTAGTTCCAATCTATACTGTAGATATAACTTCAACCACAGACCTCCCCAAACCTTTAACCTAGAAGAGAGGAAAGAGATGTCGAGGAAAGACAGGAAAAGTCTCTTAGAATTAAGTTTGAAATGGACACTAAAAATAAATTTTCAAGAAATGCCACAGAGGTAGCTAAACATACAAAACTAGGAAAAATCTCAACTGCAGACATTTTTCAGGAAAACCAGCAGCACTAGATTGCTAATTAAAACCAAATCTAATGAAAATGAGGAAAGGAAGACATGGAGAATTGAATCATACTGAGAGGAAACATGACTTCAAGGAGAAATGCCTATGAAAGAACATATCAATGCTGTCAACATCAACTGTTGAAAAAAATCACAGGACTTGCTTAAATACTTTGCTGAATACTTTGAGTATGAAGATCTTACTAAGAACATGTTTTCAACTTATCTCCAAATTATAAAGAGGAGAATATTTATTTTGAACGAAAGATGAAATTCATGTGCACCTCTTCACTTCCAGACCATTGCTTCTCAAAAGTCATCTCAGTTGTAACGAACACTAAATGAAGTATCACCCACCGATAGCAACTATACCTTGGGTCTAACATTTCTGTTGCAACCAACCCAAGCCATAACAGAACCAATTGAGGGAACCTTCTGAGGGAGGGTGGGAGAGGAGGAACAGGGTAGAAGGCAACATTTACAGATTCTAGCTAATAAGCAGACTTATATGTTGCAATTAGGTATTAGGCAATTTTGTCATCAATTATCTTGATGAACAATTTTGATTAGGTCAAACACTTATAAACAACAATGGAGGTGTGTAAGGAAAAAGTCATTTAGACAAAGAAAATGAAAGTAAAAGGCCTGCCTCAGCATTCTGGAAATGCAGGAAAAAAGGAACTAGAGGTTACAGAAAGATTAGCGTAGCTCAAGGAAAACACCAAAGGTTTGAAGACAATGGATGGTTCAACTAAAAGGAAGATTAATGGTGAGATGAAAGAAGAAAGAAAATCTAGGTTTTTCGTATTTTTGACCACATTAATTCTTTTTACTGAGAAAAAGCAACAACAATTCTTGAAAAGATATACAGACATTAAGGACATAAGTCAATATTACTGCAGTGAAACTGAAAGAGGAATTTAAGAGTTCATATTCCATGAGATGAAAGAAAAAAAAAGAAAACAAACCAACAAAAAAAAAAACTGGATGAAAAGCAAAACATTTTGGCAAACAAAGGGCTCACCTTTTTTTGTCTCTCCCTACAAATGTGTAAGATTGAATATTCACCCATTATATATAAAATTTGTTCAAATTAATAAACGTAAAAATAAGAGAGTTAGTGACAAAGACCAACTAAGTATTAGCAGCTCCTTTATGATTTACAGTGGCTAAGGTGGCATGTAGACAAATAGGAAAAAAAAAGTCTTTTTGGAAGGAAATATGTGTTGCTACAACTGAGAAAAATATGGCTGTAAAGCCCTACTTTTAGCTTGTTTGAAGACTTTACTAATTAAACTCCACTTTCAAACTAACAGAGCTTCATTTCCACTTAACATTGTTTCAAATCTGCACAGAAGCAGTACCAATTTTTGAAGTCCTCCTCAGCATACACAGTTACTGCAGTAATTTTGAAAGTTAAACTGATGGATTGGTTTATGAAATCCTCCCCTCCTGCCTCTCCTCCCTACAATATCCCAGCACACGCTCACAGGAGCTCATTATCTAGACCAGGTGTTTAACGAGTGCAACAACAGCTGACAGAGCTGGAGGGCTTTCATGCAAAATCTAGGTAGATTAGATGTATTAGCACTTAGCAGATTTATTTTTCTAGACAGGAGATTTATTTTACTAGAGACTGTTTACTATTTCGTTTAGAGATTACAAGTAACGACGAACTAACAATGTGTTTGGAAGGTGTATTATTTACCAGTTTGAAATGTTTGTTTCAAATTCCTCCTTGAATATAGTTTTTGTAGTATATACAGTGCTTGAATACAGACGAATTTACTATTTTTAAGGTCACCTTCCTATGGGCAGTATTGTAATCGCAGACTTTTTATTCCAACAATAGATTCATAACAGCACACTACACCAAAGAATTATTCTTCAGTGTCATCACAGATTACTCAAGTATTTAAAAAAAGTAATATTTAATGGATTCTTCTTTCTTATGCTGTTCTTCCTTTAGAAAACAAAGACAAGTTCCAGTGAAATTGAGGGGGAAAACAGGCATACTTACAAATAATATTACAAGCTAAAAGAAAAACAGAGTCAAGGACCAGGAAGTCAATTTCACCACTAACTATACACCATTTTGCTAATTACACAAAGCAGCCATTCCTCCCTTTGACTATCTATCATAAATTAATTACGGAGGTCAAATTAACACAATAAAATTAAAAAATAACACAATCATAGTTAAAAGACAATGATAATAATAAAATAATACAGCAATGTTATAATTCAGAGCTGTTGGTTATTCTCTACATCATGAAAACAGTACATGTCCCCTAATAGATAAAATTCTGTGCTAGCTAGCAACTGATTCAACTTTGTTAAGAGGAGCTGCATATATGCTTGGCATTAAAAAAACGACCACAATTGCCTGACCTTACCCCATTTACTTAATAATTAAATCCTGGTATATTTTTTCCCTTTCTGGATATATGTGATCAAATTCTAAGAAATGTGAACATGCAGTGTACTCAGAACACAGAAATGTCATTAAAAAGAAACACTGTCCTATACAGCAGAACTCCTAAAAACATGACCTCAATCATCCAGATATACCTCTGCACCTCAGGTCTTAGCAAAAACCTATTTTTTTTTAAAAAAGCAACTATTAATACTTACCTGAAGTGTGCCTCCCATGATTCTGTGCCATCCTCTGGAAAAGATCGTTGTTGTGTTCATAATACCTGTAGTCCTCATGTACACGATCATTCAACTGACGTCTCCTCTGGGCATCATAAAAATGATCGTAATAATAACAACGGGCACTAGCATCTCCGTTTTCCAAAACAGAATTAGCTTCTGTTAAAAAGGACTGGGACGAAGAGCCATATTCTCTAGGGACATCAGCTAAACTTCTTGCAAGATAGGAAGGTGCAGACAGTCTGTTGCTTTCACGTCTCATTATTTCATGAGGTGGCCTCTGCACTGGAGTTCGAAGGAAACTCTGGTTTCTGGAAACAATTCCATCTCCACCAGAAGCATATGCAGAAGAATTTGAGTCAGGAGGACAGACATCAGTTCGTCTTGGAATGGTTGGACCATGACGGATAAATGAAGGCATCAGATCTGATATACAGCGTAAGAGAGAAATAAGAACCTTGGCTGTACTTAGACATAAAGCATTTGGCTAGCCACAAATGCTGATTTACACCATGGAATTGAGGAAATTCAAACGCTAGAACCCCTTTAAGGCACCTCTAATGCATATGCAAGTATAATAGTAATGCTGCAGTTTGTACCGGTGCAACAGAAACCATCACACCCTCCACCAGCAACAGACTATTGCCAAGAGTGCAGTTTTGCCAGTCTAACTGCATCTGCAACAAACAAACAAAGCCAAAACCCATCAAAAAATACACACACACAAAACCCCCCAAAAGCCACACTTTACTGTGGCTACATCAGCCAGGCTTCACACCTCTCTACTAGAAGGGTCAAGAAAATCCAAGTAACCTGGCTACCACTCTACCACTTCATCGAGACCACTGTCCTTATGAACTCAGAATAACTGAAGATGTTAATGTCTCCATGCTTTCAGGAATCCATGACAGAATCAGGAACAGAATTCATACTTTCTCCACTAATCACAAAGTTCAGCCAGCAAAATGCTGTCATTCTGCACACGTTAAGTTCTCAAATTATCATGAAAATATCTCACTTTCTCCTTTACCTAAAGAGGTTTTGCACAGTGACAGCCATTCATGCAATTTCACTGCCTCCCTCAAGTGATACATTACTCCTCTCCTTACTATTACTTTCAACATGATATAAATAAGTAGCTTCCCTCCAGGTGAGCTAATACAAATTATTACTTTAATTTAGAAGGAAGTTATGCTGATTATTAATTACTTTTATTAATAAACTGTTATAACTTTGGGTAAAAAGTC
This sequence comes from Phaethon lepturus, assembly GCF_000687285.1. Lineage (NCBI taxonomy): Eukaryota > Metazoa > Chordata > Aves > Phaethontiformes > Phaethontidae > Phaethon > Phaethon lepturus. The sequence continues at coordinate 899 of NW_010515266.1, read as the reverse complement.
AGTGCATCCCAGAAGGTGTCATCAGTACATTCGTAACTATCACTACAAAGCAGTCATGTAATAGTCGTTACACCACGGCAAATAGCGTAAATGTGTAAAAGATGTTAACCCCTCAGACATGCCTACAGCTTAATATGAAAAAAAACTTTGTGAGGTTTTTTTTTTGTTTTTAAAGACTAAGTTAATGTAATCAGACTACTAAGTGATTTTGCCTGTGGACTGGGGAGCCAGCTGTTCATGCAGCAAATACACCCAGAAAAGCTGAGTGCCTGCTCCTGCCAGCAAATCAGTTGTTGCCGGTTGTGATCTCCAAGCTAATCCTGCAATTATATCATAATACATTTCAGTCTCGGGTTGTTTTCAAAGATTAACAAAAAGAAACCTAAGTGCACGTTCAACGTGTATTTGCCAGTCATCTGTTAAGGCCCAGCAAAAACAGGCCTGTGACATTAGCGCCAGGTTAACCAGACGAAGATCAGTGCATCCAAGGTATGTAGCGGTGACCTCATCAAGTTGATTCACGGTTAAGAACTGGAGCACTCGCTTCCGCAGGGATTTTATGCAACTGTCTCGTACAGTTATCTCATTTTCAAAGCACACACCTTTTGGCAGTGCACACAGCCTAGATCGGGAAAACAACCACTGACTTCTGGAAAGAGAGAGCTGATCTGTTCCGTTCATCTGAAAGATAGCTGTTTGGAGACTTTCTTAACCCTTACCTGTGGAAAACTGAGCAACGGCGGCTGAGAAAATAAAACCACCACGCTTGTCTACCATGAGCACCTGGCAGTACACAACGTGTAGGGCTCCCTTCTGCACTCAGCCTCCCTGCCAGGTTTAACCTCCCTCCGCAAACTCGCAAGTCTCACATCAGGAATCTCATCCCCCTCCCGAGAGGA
>NW_010515265.1:0-3390 GCF_000687285.1 Phaethon lepturus | reverse complement strand
AATGTTTAAGATAAAGTCTGCGCATCGGTCCGCCACAGTGTTTGCCTTTGTCGAAGCAGGATACTGAAAAGGACATAAACTTCATGAAGTTTGTGAAGCCTTCCAGCAGGGGTGTCCTTTTTGGCTGACGACTCCTCTCCTCCTCTCCTCCTCTCTCTGTCATCTTGTCTTCTCTCTGTCTTCTGTCAGTGATGCTTCCCCATTAATCCGTGTGTGATTCTGTGTAATTGCATTTTCTGTCTGAGTAGGATTTTTACATTTGGTAGTGTTTGAGGCTTGTTTGAGTGAACTTTACAGGCTTTATGTTTTTATGCTGAGACTATCAGTGTCTACATGTGGACTTTTCTGCCAGAAAGTGAGAGGAGTAGAATCATGGAATCACAGAATCATTAAGGTTGGAAAAGACCTTCAAGATCATCAAGTCCAACTGTGAACCCAACACCACCATGCCCCCTAAACCATGTCCTGAAGCACCACATCCACACGTTTTTTGAACACTTCCAGTGATGGTGACTCCACCATCTCCCTGGGCAGCCTGTTCCAATGCTTGACAACTCTCTTGGTGAAGAAATTTTTCCTAATATCCAGTCTAAACCTCCCCTGTTGCAACTTGAGGCTGTTTCCTCTCGTCCTATCACTAGTTACTTGGGAGAAGAGACCAACACCCACGTCGCCACAGCCCCTTTTCAGGTAGTTGTAGGGAGCGATAAAGTCTCCCCTCAGCCTCCTCTTCTCCAGACTGAACAACCCCAGTTCCCTCAGCCGCTCCTCATAAGACTTGTGCTCCAGAAGAGACATTTCACAGATAAGATCTGATTAAATGAAGCTTATCCATAGTTCTGTTTGAACCTCTTTTATCAGTTCTAGGAGTTGCTGTGTTTGGTGCTACTTCTTTCAGGTCTGGAAGAGGCCATTGCATGACAACAGCTGTTATTTCAGCCATGTCCTGAATGAGCAAAATTGTCAAGTGTCCCAATCCTGATTTCTAGAGAAAAATAAGATGAGCATGACTTTCAGGTCAATTGAATCGAAAGAACTTCTCCTCTGCGAAAGCTGGGACAGGGAGTGGGTCATCTGTGAGAGGCAGCTAAGATACAGACAGTGGCAAGTTAGGATAAACGTAAAGGCTTCAGGTTTCCTTTCCTTCCCATTGACTTTTTCTGAGATTTAGGAAAAGTCTTAGCTCACCTGCCTGCCCAGTGCAGGGTCTTCTTATAAATAATTTATATAGCATTGTAAATATATGGTGCTGAAGAGTAGGAGATCCAAGCTGCGCTACCTCATTGCTACACAGAGAATGGTGATTTAGTTGCAGGTCCCATCAAGATCTGTATTTTTCAAAAGTTACCACTGGGAAAAGAAGTGACAAGTCTTCATTGGAGCTACTTCCAACTGTCTCTCTCTCTCTTCCAGTGGCTGCAATTACTCCTGCTATTAAGATGTCAGAATGATAAAAATAATTCTAGTGCACCTAGCACATCCTGAATCACAGCAAGGCCAAAATTTTGCTGTTCTGTAAGAAGATGCTTTGACTACCTGCCTGGGATACTGTTTTCAGCATTATATTTTCATTTCCTAATATCTTTGGTGGTAATTCTTTAAGCAGCCTAAACCACTCATTCGTGACACCATGCAGAGAATCATAGAATCATTTAGGTTGGAAAAGACCTTTAAGCTCATCAAGGCCAACTGTTAACCTATCACTGCCAAGTCCACCACTAAACCATGTCCCTAAGCACCACATCTACAGGTCTTTTAAATACCTCCAGGGATGGTGACTCAACCACTTCCCTGGGCAGCCTGCTATGGCTATAATGGCTATAAGACTGAGTACATGTGCAGGATTCAGGATAAATAGTTGAAGTTAGTTAAATTACTTGCCTGATTCTGAAGTTGTAGTCCACTAACCAGTTGCAGATTGTCTGTATTTTATTTTCTGAATAACAAATGTATGTGGAAGGCATGGTATTGCAAAATAATAGAATTGTTTTTTAAGAGAAACCTTTTTTTCCAAAGGAAATATTTTTCAGAACTGGAACGGGGAGGGAGGAAGAGGTCTTTTAAATACTTCAGTGTCTTTCCACAGGATGCTGCTACTTCAGATGTACACAAAGCCAACACCTTTGAAATACTAATCCTTCATTGTTTCATATCCTCTTATTTCCCTATCTGCCTTTTAAAATGTTTTTCTCTTCCCCACATGTATAGCCATGCTCATTGCTTATTATTTCCTTGGATGTTATTTCTTAATAAGCTTTTAAAATCTGCTGTGGTTGTATGTCCTAATGTATAAAGACAAAATACACATCTCAAAAAAAGCTGTGGCTCTTGGGGAACTGAAAAATGATTGTATATAATTATAGATAACTATAGATCATGAGTTGGTTGCTGTTTTATTACAGAATCACAGAACATTACCCCTGCAAACTTGAAAGAGTAGTAGACGCTCGTTGTCTGCAACCTGACAACTGCCAGTCTAGGGGCAGGAGAGGCAAGTAGGAACCATATAAAAGGACTCTGTGACTGAAGGGCAGGAAAAAATGCTTCTCAGGTCATCACAGCCATCTCTGACACAGAGCCAGCTATTCATAAAAGCTCAGAAGCTGTGGTGGCAGTTCCATTTCCCTCATAAAAAATATTGGCAGCTGAAAAGAGAGTTTGGTATTTTGAAGCTTTAACTTTCAGAATGAACTAGGAATTTTACACACTAGTGCTGTAACTGAACTTTGAGAAAAATGTAGAGAAATAGGATGAAATCACTTTGATTACACTGGCTTACTGCAGAAGGACTAAAGTAGATACATCAGAAGTTGCCAGTCCTGTCTGTGATTAGTTCACAAGAGTCACCTAAAAACTATTTAACAGAACTATCTTGCCTTTCACTCAGCATGGCAGAATAGTAGGCTGAGAGATGAGTACTGTAGATATGGAGCTGTTCTTGGTTTTCAGCTGCTTTTACTGACCCCTTTTTTTCTTCCTGAATGTAATGGCCAACAGCCATGATTATTCAGCAAGACAATCAGATGCCAGAAGTATTCATGGTTTCATTAGCCCAACATGCAACTTTAACATATCTCCAGATATGAAGCCATTATGATAGCATTACATCCAAAGATCATCAAAGGAGCATTTCCTACTGAATTTCAGGAGGAAGAGTAAGGGGCATTGGATCAAGATCTTTTGTGTTTATGCATAAAACCTTTCAACCAAAGATCTCTGCAAGTAGATAGAATTGGACAGAAAAGATACTGAGTCAGAGTAGTTATTAATTTCAGACTCCCTTATGATAACATTAGGCCCCTGCATGTTACTGTACAGTACTGAAAATTAGGCAATGAATAGTGCTGGAGAGAAGATTACGTGGGCTGCATCCAAAGCAGCGTGGCCAGC
>NW_010515264.1:10793-15318 GCF_000687285.1 Phaethon lepturus | reverse complement strand
CCCTTCCAGCCCAAAGATTCTATGATTCTACATACTGCTGGTGCGAGAGAAGAGGGCATGCCACTGTGGGGACCACTGTCTGACCAGTACCTGAGTCACATTAGGAGACTGTCTTCATTTAGCACTGAAGATGTTGTCACTTGTCAGAAGAAGAGGACAGAGTGTGGAAGGGGTGGTCTTACTGTTAATTAATATGAGTATCATTGTCTCTGATGAATTATCAGTAATTAGCGCATGTGCTAATTCCATCATCCCTGATGACATGAGGGGTTCTATTGCAGTTTTTGCTGTGGATTTCCTTCTTTCATCAAGCAGCTAAATTTGACCTGAGGGCATGTGTGACAGTTTTCCACAGCTTGCTGCTCAGTCTTGCTGCATTTCATCTGGCAGAGCGTGCTGAGCTCAAGTGCATGTCAGCATTAAACACAAAGCAGTGCATACATGCAGCACAGGACTCCCAGTGCAGTATGGTTCTGGGGGACAAAATAAGCATCCTTCCAAATCTGATCTTGCTTCCTCAACACTGGGTTGAATGTTCAATTGTCAGGACACGCGCCACTATGGTTGCATGGTGGCTGACCATTCTATGTGCAGCATAGGGAGCCTGCCAAAGAAAAGGAAGGGCCCTTGGCATAAGCTGCACTGCTTAATTTACATGCCTACTTTGATGGAAAGGCATAAATCCCTCACTCAGGTCTCTTGATAAATCCCGCATTCAGGTCACAAATAGGAGCACAAGGCCTCCAAGACCCATTCAGTCCCCACTCAGTTGACTTGCTTGACCAGCTTTGTGGGCTATGCCTTGCCTTGCCTCTTAGATCATTCTTATTACATTATTCCTGCCTTGAAAGGGTAGATTTAATAATCTTTCTAAGCATGTAAACAAATTCAGAAGTTCCTCTGCTACTGTTTGGGCTTCTTGTCCAGCAGCATCTTGCCATAAGTCCCATAAAGCATGTGTTGGGAGAAAGGAAGGTCTTACAAACAAGGTGAGAAAACTTGCTGGTGATGCAGAGTGATGGTAATCCCACGGAGGCATGCTGAGAAACACTGCCAAAGCACATCACAACACAGAGTGACAGGTGATGAAAACAGCAGTTGAGTTTAATTGGCCATGGATGCAGAAGTGACAATTCTGAAGATCTGCAATGGGAAGAAATTGTCTACTCACACGTAGTTTGTGTAGCCAGTTTTCTGCAAAAATGAGCTTTGTGCTGAGCTATAGCTCAAAATTAATTTATGGAATTGCTAGCAGAAGAACAGATAACAAAACACAAGTTATGACACACGTATCACCACTTCTTGTGTGCACACACCTTTGATGCTGGATGGAGTTCTGGTACTCCTATTTTACATGGGTACATGATGTTTGAAAGGAAGGACAAAAGATCAGGTAGGGAACAGTTTTTGCAGACTAAACAGACTAGGAACCATCAGGTTGGAAGAAGACCATGAATGCAGAGAAGACAACAGGGAAACAATTACTTCCCTTCTCACAATTCAAAGACTAGAGGCCTTCCAGTAAAGTTACTTGGTAATGGGCTTAAAACCAGAAACAGGGGACACACTGTCCATTTAGTTGTAAAACTTACTGCCCCAGAAAAAAATGTTAAATTTCAAGGGAAAAAAATTTCCATTAGTTGTAAATAAATTCTGCAGCTGAATTTAGTCCCTTGTTCAGGATGTTCTCAAAGCACTGACTGCCAGAAGCTTGGAAGGGATACATGGGATGAGTTTACTGTCTCTGTGCCATGTTTCTTGTACTGTTCCCTCAAATAAATGATGCTTGCCTTTGCTAAGGACCTTAGTAGCTAGTGGTCCTTAATGCCACTTTCACCTTGCATGCAGCCTCTTGCTGGTTTAGGCCCCTCTGAGCACTAAAATAACCCCTGACTCCTTCCTGGACTGGAAGAAAGGTTGTGTGGAAGCCAGGCACCTGGCACCCAGTTTGGATGCTTCTTTGCATCCCAACCAGCAGGCAGCAGCACCTCTCATATGCCAAAGCAGATGGCACCCTTAACCTTCCAAGGTTGCTTTCCTCCTTCAGGATAAGATGGAGATACTAACTCTCTCCCCTGCAAGGAAATACTGCTGACGCGTTCAAGGAAGCAACCCAGGCAGCCAAAGAAGGAGCGATGGAGAAAGCTCCTTTGCTGATGAAGGAGCTCTTACACTCAGGGGGCTGCACAGACCTGTGAGCTGACAAATCCAGATAAATAGCACCCTGCAGACAACCAAAGGGCACGCCCACTTGGAAAAGCTGAAAATATGCAGAATATGGTTAGTTCTTACTCTGTGGGCCTCATGTCCGCCTGCCCACCCTGGGTCACAAATCATGGTCCAGGTCTGGCAAGAAAAAGAAAATTAATTCATGGTTAACATGATTTCAATTCACAGGGCTCTGAGAAAACCCCTGTATGAGGAGGTTGTCTGGACAGCAGGGTTAAAAACTTCCTCTCCAGAGACTCTCTTGCACTGAAAGCTAGTGAAAAACTCCACACTAACTATGAGTCCTCAACCATACTTGGTTTTCCCTTTGACCGTGTCTGTTCAGGAGACAGCTGATCAAGCTGAGACAACAGGAAATTTTCTGACTTTGCTGCCAAGTAAAAATAAATTATCACCTTTTTTTTCTAGTCTTGAAGTCTGTGAATTACAGAGGCCTTGATTAGAGTTAGCTCTTAGGGCTCAGCCTCTCAAGGTGGGTTTTTTGAGAAATGCATGATGGATATTCCATGTCCTGCTGTGCTGTGTGAGGGGAAGAGTGAGGCATTGGCTGACGGCTGGGAAATGCTAGAACGGTGATTATAACAGGGCAGGCTTGGCAAGTCACTTCAAGCTGTTCTAAAGACAACCTGTATAACTATCAGCTAGTCATAATGCATTATCTTCTTCCAGTCTGGCAGCAGAACAAGTATTCTTATGTACAAAATGAACAGGCAGCATCACAAGAGAGTGCATTAGGAGCAGATGTTGGAGGTTTTTAATTCATCTGACAGCATCACCAACACAGGCTCTTACCTTTTTTTATGGAGCCAAGGCTTCTGGCTGAAACACTGGGCACTTTTCTCTCCTTAAAATCCATCTTTCTGGCAATCTGTAAGCAAACAGGATTCAATAAACTTATATCTGATTCTTTCGCATACAGGAATGGACTTTCCTCCCACAGGAAATGAAAGAGAACATTTTGAGACAGGAAGATGAAGGCCAGACCATGAGTGAGATGGAAGACGAGATGAAACCATGAATGTCCTGTGCAGCAGTGCCAGTGGGAAGAACAATGTCATGCAGCAATTAGGAAACGGCAGCCACTGCTTAGTTACTCCTGTGCCTCAAAAGAGCCATCACAGCCCTGGGAATAATGGTGTCCCAAAAAGGGAGAGAGCAGCAGCTGGATCATGGTTCTTCTCTTGGGTACATTAGATGGGTAATCAGAGGAAGGCTGAGCTACCTTACCTAAAGGACAAACACGATTCAAAACTCATGGATTTGAGTCCATGGGTTTAAGTTCAAAACTTATGTGTTTGTAGCTCATAAATAGACTTACACTAGAAACCAAATGTGCCCTGCCGCAAGATCAGTGAGCGCCCAGAACTGCCTCATTGCAGGGCAGGCAGGAATAAACAACACATCTGGATCAAGGGTTTGATGAAGAGGAGGATGTGACACAGGCATGTGTGAACTCTGGGATTGAATAGTAGATGCTGGAGATGCCTTTCAACACCATTTCTTTTGATGAGAAATGTGACAGACCAGATTTGAAAATTGCCCTCAAAAGATCCATCCCAACACCACCACCAGCAGTCACTGCTTTGGAAATCTCTTTTGGGTCCTATTTCCTCTGTGCCATCCTAGATACCATCCCCATTCCAGTGAATAACACTTGACAAAAGTGGATGGATGGATGAATGGGAAGAATCCATGTATTTCAATGACTAGAAGTGGGCAACAGTTTCATATGTTCAAATTCTGTTAAAAATATTTGAGAAAACTGCTACACAATTTTTCCAATAGCCCTACTAAAGCCTTGATTTCTTTTACTATAGTTCTAGTATATTTAAGCATTGCCCTTTTTCCTACATCTCTAGGTTGATGCAAATCATTTTAACTGCAGGAAAAAAACTGATTTGCTCTACCTGAGCACCCAGCACCCAATGTTAACCCATGCCCAGTGATGGGCAGCTTTAGCTACCTGTGGAACCCCCAGATCAAAAATTGATCCAAACCTTCTCTTCAACTTCTTGGCTGCCTGGGGAGCCAGAATCAAATGACGTGTTATTGCAAGGACAGGAACAAAGCATGTACAGTAAAGTTTTTATGCTTACAAAGGCTTTTTTTTTTTTTTTGGTCATGCAAGGCAAGCAAGAACCCAAAGATAATCTCCAGAGTGCTCATGACTATGGGAGGCATCAGGAACTGTCTAGAGGGAAGAAAGTTCCTTTGTTCACATTCAAAATACAAGGGACTTCTACTACCTCTGGAGAAAACTCACATAGGTGTCTAAATCCAGATATTCTTTCAATGT
>NW_010515264.1:0-10762 GCF_000687285.1 Phaethon lepturus | reverse complement strand
TAATTAAGATTATGATCCCTACACATTTGAAAAAAGCAACTTGGAAAAAAGAAGAAATGGTGATTTGCAGAGGTTTATCTTCTTGACATGGACACCTGCCATTTGAGCTAACAGCGTTTGGCAACAGCAGGAGTTTTCTGTTTCTGTTTTCAACATCCAAGATATTTCAACATCCAAGATCCAACTTCACCAGTTCATGGCTGCCTGCTTGCTGGCAGGTTGTGGAGAAGATGCTGCTTTCTGAGAGCCAGTGTGCCAGGAGCTGAGGGTGACCCCAGCACAGGCCATCCCCTCACTACAGGGTGAAGTCTCACAGGATCCGAACACAGTGGGCAGAGCTGGGTACTGGTAACTGGGTCCTTTGTGACACACATGGCAAGTGGTGAAAAGATGTCCAAAGTCCATCCCTGGAGTCCAGTCAGGAACAAATGGAGACAGACCCAGAGGCAGGGCTAGAAACAAGACTACATCATGGGTCCACTGTCCATCCAGGAGTTAGATGCTTTAAGCAGGACTAGCTTGGAAGAGAAAGCTGGTCGCTTAAGGACCCATTCAAGTTTTGAAAACCTCCATTGATGGAGACACCACAGCCTCTGTAGGCTTCTGCACTTGTGTTTGGTCACTCCAAGTAAAGTCTGGTTTTGGTTCTGTCCATTCAGGCTTTCCCTTTCTGCAACTTCTTCCCTTTGCTTTTTAGCTGCTATTCAGCTGGAGTAGCCAGTGTGTGAAAACACTACCTGACGAGGCAAGGAGCTGTGGGAGGCCCAAGTAGATCAGAGAGGATGAAACCTCCCCAAAGCCACCACTTAGCATGATGCAAAACTTTTCCTGACTGAACTTCCTGGCTCTTCACCAAGGTGTGGGAAGCCAGAGCTCTTCTAGGAAAAGACTGGGAGAACTTACTGCCAAAAAAAATATTTTCCTATATTGCTGGAAATTTCTGCGGAATATATTCAAGCTATAGAAAACCACTTGGAATAAACAGGATTGTGCAAGGTATATAGAGCACAGACCATTCCAGAAAAGGACTAGTGTGTAGAATTACATGAGGTATATCCAGTTTTAAGGTGGGAGAAGAAAAATAAAGTTGCTAGTACAGGTAACTTGAATTTTCCAGTAATATTATGTTGACAGATCAGATTTGGAAATTGAGCTTGGAAGCTTGAGTAAGGATAAGAAAAGCCCTACACAGCTTGCTGTTCATTGCTTTTAGTCCTCCTTGCTATCTTTGAGCAGAAGAGTTAGGCCAACAAGTCAAACTCACATACCCACAGTAAAGATTCAAAGTAACTGCATTTAAGTACTTAGACATATAACCAGATTTCCTACAGTATGGAGCAGTCATAATTCCAGACCATCCATGGAAAGTGAGCTTGCTTGGTCCTATTAATAACTTCTTAGCATCCTGAAGGAACTGGCCTTCAATGTCTATGAAATACACTTAGATCCTTGGTTGCACCACTCACTAGAGCTCTTGAATTTGGTGAGGAGGGTCCTAAAACATCCAGAGCAAAGTGTCCAAAAGAATCTGAAAATTATTTTTCCTTCCTCATGGTAGTTCATCAGATTCAGGGTGGACTTTTAGTGTTAACTCAGAGCTAAATTATTCTTAACATTTAGATACGCTAAATCAGCACACAAACCTACAGGTTTGTATCACTCTAGCCATGCACATGACCACTGCCAGTCATAAATAACTTTGCCCAGCCACTACAGTGATGTAAATGCAGCACTTTTTTCATACCATGGTCTTGACAGGATCCACAAATGAGACTTTTCTCCCCCCTCATCTCTGGGACATGATCTGTCAGATTTTGAATTAAAAAATAAGGACTGCAAACTCCACCATGTGTGGCACATGTCTCCCCCAATTCCTGTGAGCCTACAAATCCTGTCCTGTGCTCTGGGAGCCAAACAGGACAGATTTAGAGAGAATAAACAGTCTGAAATGCAAGTGGGTAAAGTCTGGCATAGGGGATTTCAGCCTATGCTCACTGCTCTGTGGGAAGCTACGGCTCAATCATGAGGCAAAAGACAGTGGAGTAGAGCCCAGTGGAACCTGGCACAGCTATGCTGACGTTCTCACATGAGCTATTAAAACTAGATCCACTTGCTTTTCATTACTGAATCTGCCAAGCAGAAGAAGAGTCTGTACTGATGGGCTCACCATGGTGCAACCAAAGCAGCCATCCTGAGAACATACCATCCTATTTGAGAAGCTGTCATCAAACTCTGCTAAGGTGGGCCATGAAGGAAAACCCTGTGTGTTTTAGTACGTGGCTGAGGCTTTACATGCCTAATATAGAGTATTTTGTATTTTACAGACTGTCAAGTAACCTGTATCTTCTGCAACATACTGATGTCATCCATAGGCAGAGAACTTCAGTGCTCCCAGACAAACATCTGAGGAACATATGATTTATGAAGCTCAGCAAAGCTAAGCTTGAAAATGCCAGTATCAAAAAGATGGTCTACCTCTTTTCCGTGAGAAAGCAACAGGTTTTCTTACCTTCTTCCCCAAAAGGTACCTACTGAAATACACTCACAGAAGGATGCCCTGCAAAGAACACCCTCATTGTAAAAGTAGCTGACCAAACTCTGGGAGCTCAGGAAAACTCCTGTTATCAGAAGATAAATGGAAAACTAGTGTTTCAGATAGGAATAATAAACACTATGAAAATCACTTCTGCTAGGAGATGAGGAGTTCCTCTATCTTTTCTGAGATGGAAAAAATGACATCCTCTCTTGAAGAAATGGAGACCACAGCCTCTCCTGAAGACCTGGGTTATTAAAGCATTTTTAGGAACTCAGCTCATCACTGGTTTTGATTTGTTACAAATACTTCAAAAGCAAACACTTTATTTTGCATCAACTGGACCGCCCAAAGAGTCTGCTTCACTATTCCACATTTTTATCATCATTTTAGATTAACTTCTTTGGTGACTTTCTGCCACCCCAAAGCATCCAGCTTTGCCACAGGAAATATAAACAGACTAAAGCATAAACTTTTAAGTTCTAATTTCAACACAGTGATCTAAATTTGTATTTTTAAATAATTTGAAACACCAAGCAGTGTTCCCAACTTACATTGCGGTCCTGGGTTGTTTCTCCTGGCAGTGGAGACATCTCAAGGAACATTGTCCTCCTGACTTTTAGGACCTGTATTTTGCTTGCTTTGGGAGTTCCAGTGAACCCAGTTAGCTTTTAGAGCTGCACTGATGAAAAACATTTCAACAAAGACAGGAAAAGAAAACTGGAGCCCTCAAATGGACCAAACAGTCTTACTGACGGTAAGCTCATTCATTAAATACTAAAAACAGTGCCGTGAGTACAAGGAGTCCAAAATGCTTCGTACAGGTGGGCGAGTCTCATGATGTGCTGTGAAGAGAACTAGTCTCCTGTTCTCCTTGCTGAGAAAATGGAGCCAAATCCAGAGCATACTGCGGCACTGGTGCCAGAAGACATCTTAGATGAGTCAAGGCTCCCTTCTGGCTCTCTGAGCACTACTGTGTAATTATCACCAATATGATCTGTGTGGCTCTGGAGATGCCACATGTGGTGGGTTTTTCTTTCTGCCCCATGTCTTTTTTTAAGATAACCAGGAGAGCACTCTCCCTTGGAGAACTCCCTAACTATGAAAGACCTTTAAATACGTCAGAAAACTGGACATATGACCCACATCTTGACGCAGAGCCTCAAGGACACTCATCACATCTTAAAGTGCTGCTTCTCTTAAATAACCTTGTGGCCTTTATGTTGGGCTTTGCCACCCCATTAACAACAGGAGTAAACCCATAGTACAGCATCACCCCAGACATGAGCCAACCTAACACCCAGCCCAAAGGGGCACAAAGACTCTTCCAGAGGATCACTAATGATGAAGGCTAATTATGATCTTGGAGGCATTGATGGAGGTCAGGGTTCTGGGTTGAGGTGAGGTTTTTGGTGTCAGTTGAGTGATGGTATAGGGTATTGGGAGGCTATGGATGAGGAGGGACTAAGAACCTCATGCCGGGTGGGAGAAGGCTTAGGCCTCAGTGCATGCAGCCAGGGTGCCCTTGGAGTCTGGTCTCTTGCTTCAAGGCAACAGCTTGAGGGGTGGCATGGGAGGACATCCCATGGCAGGTGGGAGGCCCTGTACAGAGACCAAACTCTTGAGTATGGATGCAGGAGGAAGAACGGAAGTGGTGATAGCTGTGTGATGGAAATTTAAAAGCCAGCTCCTCTGGCTCTGCCATCAGTGACAGAAGAGTTTTGGAGGCTGATGAGAAAGAAGATATTATTGCACTCAGGGGAAAGGAGGGACAAGGCCACAGGAAAAGAAACTGTGAGGGACTAGGGCAGTGTAATCATAGAATATTTCAAGTTGGAAGGTTCCATAAGGTTTAATGTATCTTGCCTTTTAAGAATGAGACAATGAGCCTCCTCTGTTAGGCAGGAGAGAAGGTGAAGGGAAAAACAGGGATAGCAAAAGCCAAGAGTGGATGGAGGAGGCCCTGCTTTCCCTTCCCCTCCTTGAAGCCTTTTGCTGTGCAGTTGGGTGAAAGTCAGGGAGGTGCCAGCTGTCCTATCAGGCAGGCAGACTGCTCTACTCCAAAGTGTTGACAGGGCATCTGTGAGTCCTTGGGTCCCACCATGTCCTGTCCAGTGCAGGTCCTGGGAGACCCACGAGGCTGTTAGCAGAGGAGACAGTGACCAGGATAACAAGGGTGGTTCCTGCAGTAACAGTCATGAAAATGATCAGCCGTTCAGTGGTCAATGTGGGGAACCACCTCCTTTGATACACTCCTCTGAAACATTTCCCTTCAGTGCCTGCCAGTGGACAGACTGTGGAAGGATTCTTCCAGTGGGACCTGCCCAAGGTGTGAATAGGAAGACTTGGAAAAGGAGGAGTCCAAGGAGGGGCCAGGTAGGGGCACCTGAGAGCCAAAGGGGTTCTTGGGAAATTCCAGGCTTTGATGGCCTCTGCCTTAGCTAGCTACATTTTAGCCATTGGCTTTTCAGCAGACTAGGTACATTTGAGAAATGTCTTCCTCCTAAATGGGACTATCCTCTGAAATACAAGAAAAACTCTATCTTGAAAAGGCATCAAAATAGATCTTGAGTCAAACAGGTCTGTATAGGGCATGTAATGTAAAATGATGCATGTTGTACTGCAGGAAAAGAATGGAGTTAAGGTATGCAGCACAGTCAGACAAGCTGGATTGCTCACTCTTCTGTTCCCGTTATCACATATATTCTGCCCATCTGTTAACACTTTATTGTGCTGTCTCATTCCATTGAATCCTTTTTCAGCCCATACTCACTCCTTCTGCAGTGTAGAGAATGTGTTGACTTCAGAGACTATTAAATGTACCTCCTAACCCTCATTTCTTTTAAGGTCAAAGGGACTGCATTATTGAAAGCCAGCACTGATGAAGAGTCCTCCTTTTGTCAGAGAGCCTTTGCAAACTGTCTCATCCACCCCGGTTTGGGCACTAGATGTCACCTGGGTAGGTGTGACTAGCCTTTTTTAGTCTTGCACTGAGTACATCTCCACAAGGCCCATTGGTATGCAGAAGTATCAAGAAGGCCCATAGGGCTGGGTGAATGGTCATTGCAGCCTCATCTTTGAGTGGTGCAGTTATACATCTCACAGAGTTTCAACTCTGTCCCCCAGAGGGTTAGAAAAACAAAGTGTGCATGAAAAATCATGTCACTCCAATTCAAGACTTCTGATCCCTCCCAAACTGAATTATGCTATGCTCCTTCCTATGCTTTGTTTTTACTCCTAACATTAACACAGGAGTTGATACTAGAAAGCAGCAAGGTTTGTTTAACAAATCCAGCTCATGCCCAAGTGATGACATGGATGGTCATCGTCTCTAAAAACAGTGGAGTCAATCATTTGCTCTGATGAATAAGGTCATGTCCCTGAGGTGGCTACAAGAAGCAATGCAACTGCACAAACTCAGCAGGCCTCACTGCAGCAAGGATTTCTTTCTTGGCTGTGTTTTAACAACGTGTGACAGTAAAGGATAGGATATTGGCAATATTTTTTTTACCAGACTCTCCCAGACTAACAGCAGATGGATTAGAGACAGTCTGCCCTTGAGGCATATCTGGGATCATCCCTTATTTGCTACAGGAAAAATATTGAACAGTGCCCAAAGACGACATGGTCTTCACCAAAAACCCAGAATGGACAAGAGGCCCACAGAGGCAGGACTGCACTTGCTGTAGGTAGGAAGGCACTTGCTGGATCAGAGCAAGGCCCATCTTCCCAGGGTCCCTGCCAGTGGAGACACCACAGTCAGGAAGGTGGGTCTCTCAGAATGAGGTCTGCCTTTTATGTTTCAGATGTGCTGGACCTGGAATACCAGAGCAGTTGCACTGCATCAATTGTGGCAGTGGGGACAGGGTTCTGCAGAAGGTACTGGAGTACAGATGTGGCACTGGGAGGTGCTGGGTTGGTACTACAGCACCAATGGCAGGAGCAGATTAGAAGAGAGATGTCCCCTTCTTGCTCAGTTCATGGCCATGAAGTTGGGTCAGCCTGTTGCTGTTGAGATACGGCAGGGGGGGCATGTCACACTTCATCTCAGGCAGCAAGAGGTGAGGTGCCAGGGTGGATGCAGCCCCAGCGGGGAGCAAGGGCAGTACAAGGCAGCCTGCAGCAATGGGGAAACCCTCCTGCAAATGTTCTGACCCTCACTGTCCCCTCACCTTGTCACTGTCCTTGCTGGAGGTTCTGTGAAGCCCTGGCCAGGCTCAATATCCCATAGGGTCAATGTGGGCAACTACCTCTAGCTACTTGTGCACATCTCCAGTGCTTGTGCTCAGCCCCCTTGATCTCTGGAGACCTGCAGGGAGCTGTGCCCTGTCATACACCCATCTACTACACCCAGCCCACACCCTGCACTTCTTAACATTTGTCCTCAGACTTTTTTTCATCCAACTTCCCTGCCCCAGGCTACCATCACTTGGCCTCCCTGCCTTTGTGTCCCCATCCTTTCCCTGGCAGGATCCTTTGGGTTTTTTTTCTACTGAAGTTGCCAGCGTAGTCACCGCACCTCAGAAATACTCTGAATTTCCTTCAGCCAGCTGTCTAGGGGCAGTGTGAGCTGTGAGGCATGGGTTGGCCTGTCATGTAGCTCCAGTGACCTACCCACCAGGACTGTGCAACTGATTCTGCACAACCTTTCAGAAGTACCTGCTAGAATTGTGTGCCATGAGAGCATCCCTTGACATTTGCCTCTGTGCAGGCACCTACCATAACCTCCCTGCAGGTACCTCAGGTCTCTTCTCTTCCCATGTTGCTTTCTCTGCAGTCCTGTGTGGCTGGATAGAGTTAGCAGAGCCATGACATCTGGCATGACTGTAACTGCAACAACAGGGCTCTGCACTGCATCTGTCCTCTGCTAATGGCAGGGGCAGCCCCGACTCCAGAGTTCAGCCAGGAACCTGGCCATGGCAGCTACAGCCACCTCCTCTGCACGGCTGGAGTCCAGGGCTTAACCTTGCAGAGAGTGAGGGCTGGTACAGCAGCCTCAGGCGATTCCTAACACCTCCTGAGTGCTAGGGGCATGAATAATATGCCAAAGTATTTTCTGTAACATGCAGTGAGGTCATTGTGTGGCAGGGCCTTTGCCTAGACCTAGCAAATTAACCAGATTCTTCCTTCTGCTCCTCATTACCAGACAGTAACATATGTTCATATCTCAGCACATGGTGCTAGTCTCTGGCCAAAAGCAGCCCCATCCCATGTACAAGGTTGATGGTCTTTCACAGTTTGCAATGCAGTATTTTTTTTGACAGAAAAATTTCTTATCTTTTTTTTCCCCAGGGTCATAACCACTGTTAACAAGGACAGCTGGAAGGGTGAAAGGGCAGGCAGTGAGGGTGCATCACCCAATGGTCTTTAAGACAACTGCATCTGAAAGCTGCAGGACAACCTCCAGCCAAAGCCAGCTCAAGGCTTCTCAACAGACCAGGCAAAATCCACTGTTGGGATTGTTGATCTCTCACTGTGGGAGAGCTGTATGGAAAGACAAGGGTGAGCATGGGGTCAAACCTGGACTGCTGATTCAAATGAACCATAGCAGGGGAAGAAGGACTGTGAGGGAGCACGGGGACATCTGCATTGGGCTCAAGGAGGGGCTTCCTCCTCCGTTCAGCATACACATTCACCTCCACCCCTCCCCGGTTCAGCCTTCCTGCTCACCCCCAAGTGCCACCTCAGCTTCTGGGGATGATGAACAACAGGACCACAAGGATCAAAGAACTTGTCCTACAACTGTGATGTCAGAATATTAGTAAACCAATCAATCTAAGCCAAGAGAAATTATACCAGTGTATTGGTTATAATTAAAGATTAACAGACTGTGCAGTGAATTTCTGCTTAGCAAAGAGTAGAGCAATTAATCATCTATCAGACTTTTTTGCACTGTGCTTGTCATGTTCTGAAGGCCTAGCACTGTACTTTAAATTAATCAATTGCCTACCCTGGAAAATGGTTTCTAGTGTAACTGTTTTGCTATTTAACTCTTCTATGCCTCCATATGAAATTGTTCTGCACTTAAACAGACAGCCAGTGTGAAAGTACAGGGGAGCAATGCCTCCTCCCCACGAGCTGAAGGACTCCGTTAGGTTCACACAAGTTAAGACAAATGTACAGGTCAGGACTAGGACAGTATGGGGACGATAAATGACTAGTAATGAAGCCTTGATGTAACCAGGGAACTGTGTCATTTGCTGCAGTGGTGTGCACCATGGTCAGCAGTTTTCCTGAGCTAGTGCACAGTGATGCCACCGCTGAGGCTGGGGGTGGCATGGCCAGGCAGAGAGGAGCAACAGACCTCAAGGAAATTCATCTTGATAGCCAGGAGCTCTACATGCAACACAGGGCGATGTCAAACACTGACTCACCATGGTCCTGAGTCTTCCCTATCTGCAGAGCAATTTCACTTGGATCATAGACCTCTCCCCACCCCCAAAATAGCCCCCACCAGTCACAACATTGGACAGAAAGTTGATTGTCCCTTTAACCAGTGAGCTGTCTTCCAAATAGCCAAGCACTAGAGATACGTCTCTAATTCCCAATTCCCTGTCATCTCTCTCCATCCTACCACTTCACATCTAGTTCATAGGCACTAGTCCTTTCACACTCCTATGATCAAAGGAGACTAATTTTGCTATACTAAAACCCAAGGATAAACTGGAGGACATTCCCAGGGCTGTGCTCAGTTTCCAGGAGAAATCCCAGAAGCAAAGACACTTGTACATGATGAGCAGGAGCAACCAACACTGGTCTTCATGTGGGATTTTATCCCATGTTGTCAGCCACAAGAGTAACAGAAGAGAAGCAAGAAATGTTGAGTTAAACCGCATTTAGGAACAGATGCAGTGAGATTAACACCATTAACTACTATAGTTAGTGTTATCAAGAGAACAAGGAATAAATTCATAATGTCATGAACACCACCGCCTTGCAGGGTACCGTGCTTACTGGCTGCAGCTGGCCAGTGCAGCTGTATGGAGAGAAGGAGAGGGCTGATGCAGCACCTGAAGGGTGCTGGGTGCCACTGCTGGGTGCTGGGCACTGCCTCCCTCTGGGTCTGGCAACGCTGGTCAGGTGGTCTGTATGTTGCCTTTGAGTTTCCTTTCTAGCTGATTTTCAGGAAAAAATACGTGTGTGATGTAAATACACCTTAAGCTGCCCATGAGTTCAACCCAAACCTGCCAGCACTGCACCTGAGCTGCTTTACCAAGGCAGGAAGGACAGCGACCACCCGAGGCACTTCCCCCAGGCACATGCACCAGCTTCACCCAGTTCCCTCCCCTCCCTGCCCATAGGCTCTGACCCTCCAGGTGTGCCTCAGACACCAGCTGTCTAAATTTTACGTTGTGCTGCACTTTTCTGTGTCGCCTGGCTTTGCCTGCGTTTGCCGGTCATTGAAAGCCGTGCTCTGTGCTCTGCCCCACTGAATTCACAAGAGATCCTGGCTGCAGCCTGCTCTAGCGACTGAGACCAACCAACCCCATCTCTGCTGCCCACACTTGGCTCTCCCGGCTCCTCACAAGGGAACAGCCAGCACATGCCCCCCTCAAGGACTAGACTGGGAGAGGTAGTCACCTTTTCTCCCTTTTTGCCAGGGTTTTTGGTTTATGTATCTGCTGTCTTTGCTACTAAGACTGTGTGCTTGGTTGCCCACTCTACAGCCCTCCACTGTAGCCCAACTACTTAGCCTCCACTAAGGCCCAACCCTTAGCCCAGGCCCCCATGGATCCCGCCCAGGAGAAGCAGGCGTTGCTGGGCAGAGATGGCTCTGGCCTCTTTGGGATGAGTCTGGAGGAGGTGGGCAGCGTCTTGTAAGCACCTCTGTCTCTCTCACAAATGCACCCACGTATCTCACCCCAGGGATTTTTCCACCTCACTGTCTCCCAGACACACTCTTGTATTCTGCCCCCATGGCAGTTACAGCTGCCTCGGTCACAGCTTTTCACTGGGGAGAAAGGAGCGTGAAGCACCACAATTTCTACCCGAAACAAGACACGGGTCCTTGGACCCCAATGCTCAAATATCACCTAGGAGTGGTTCAGTACTTGGTATCTCCCCACCACTGTCCCCTCTCTCATCCAAAAATCCTTGGGCCACACAGCTTCTCTGCTGCCAATCCACAGGCAGCATAATAACCTGGACTATGTGGGGACTGAGTGATGGGCCCATGCTTTCTGGGGTTAGATTTAACTTGGTGTATTGGGTTTGTGTGGCAAGGTTTTG
>NW_010515263.1:0-2715 GCF_000687285.1 Phaethon lepturus | reverse complement strand
GTCTGCCAGTCTTGCTCATCAAGGGCAATACGCTTTCTTTGTCCTTTCTTTTCTGGCTGACATACCTGTAGAAGCCCTTCTTACTATTCTTTGCATCCCTTGCCAAGTTCAGCTCCATCCATACTTTGGCCTTCCTGACCCCATCCCTACACAACTGGGCAGCGTCCCTGTACTCTTCCCAGGGCACTTGTCCCTGCTTCCACTGCCTCTGCTCTTCCTTCTTGCCCTTCAGTTTGCCCATCAGGTCTCCACTCAGCCATGCCAGCCTCTGGCCTTCCTGACCTCTTTTCTTACACCTGGGGATCGAGAGCTCTTGCACTCTCTGGGAAGCGTCCTTAAAGGTCTGCCAGCTCCGTTGTGCTCCCTTTTCCCTGAGGGCAGTTTCCTAGGGAGTCCTGTTGACCAACTCCTTGAGGAGCTGGAAGTTTGCTTTCCTAAAATTCAGGTTCCTGACTTTACTCTTCGCCTGCCCCATATCCCTCAGGACTGCGAACTCCACCAGTGCATGATCACTGCAGCCCAGGCTGCCTCCAATCTTGATGTCACCTATTAGGTGACCAACAGGTCCAATATCGCTTCCCTGTATCTACATGATTATATTTTTGTTCGTTCTCCTAAGAGATTAATTTCCAAGTGTTATTGATTCACCTTCCTTATAGCAGCATCAGTATTCCATTCCAAAGACCATTTATTTATAAATTGACTTGTCCTCATTTCCTATATAGTCACAGAAAAAAATATTCTGTTTTTTTGGAAATTGTATTTAGAAGATGAAGGCACAAAAAACATCTACTTCAGCTCTCCGTGATTACCGTTTCTGTTGCAAAAAACAGACAATGCTGTCTTAATGGGCAGAACTTCGGGAAGCCATGCAATACAGGAATAAGAATTTTCTAATTAAGAGTAAATTGTCCTCATTTTAAAGGCTCTTTGATGATACCCTTTTCCAATAGTTATCATTATTAACTCCTAACAAGAGACTTGTAATTGCAAAGATGACCTTTGGCACGTGGGCTAATGCAGTGCTCGGTTTTCCCCGATCTGCAGATAATCTGAAAAAACATTACAGCAGGGTGATGGCATCTACTTCTGCTTATCTAATTGGAATCTGAACTCCAAAACTGGAGGCTTGGTTCTGTTGCGTTCATGTAAATGTCGAGTGCCACTGAAGATGCTTTAGGGTATTTATTTGAGACATTCTTATGGGACAGAGAAGACCTATGGAGAAGCCCATGCCCCTTGAAATCACATTTAGAGACTAAGTCCCTGGGAATGTCTTAAATACTGTAGGATACTTCAAATGGCACTAGACACCTATGTGTGAACAACTGAATGACATCCCTAATAATCCCTAATAATCACCACTTAATATCAGCTAATTCAACTGCCTTAGTGATGGTAATTTTGTTGGAGTTACCCAGCTGTATATTCAATTAGCGCTGTTGATGGGAAAGAACTTCCTGAGTATCCAGTCAATTATCTGAGAAGTCATTGCACAATTGTATCACGCAGAACTGACCATGATGATGTGCTATTATTAAATGTACCAAGAAATGTGTCTCCTTTTCCTTTCCTCTTATGCTTTTTTTCAAGCTGCAAAGTGGCCTCTCACCCAAGGACAGCTTTGTTGCTGAATTATCTATTGCCAGTCAAGGGGATCAGAGCCATTTGTCAGCTGAGCTGTAATCTGTATGTTTAAATGATCATACATAATGACTCTCTGCATGTTTCAGCAGACTATTCTTGCTTTTTGGGTGTTACTGTTTTAAGTTGTCCTGAAAAGTACTTCACCTAAGGAGTCACAGCAAGGCAGCAACATGCTCCATAGGGAAATAAGATCATAAGAGTTACAGCTACTGCAGCCACAGCAGATGAGAAGAGAGGCAGCAGCAGCTGAGTATTTCCACTTAAACCTTTATTCCTTTAGCTTTATTCCACTGCTTGAAATATGACAGGTATCGTAGCTCTCAGGTGTCCTGAAGTATTTATATACCTCCCATACACTTCAGTGGTGGCCCTCCCTACCATGTCCCTTGCACCACAGCCATGTATCTCAGTGTTTGATGTCTCAGCCCTTGGTACAAGGGTAGCTTCTGCTCACCCCCTGCAGCAGAAAGGGACTAAAGCAGTGTCCAAAACCAAATGGGGAATTAAAAGTGAAATTTATACATAATTTAGGTGCTGACATAGAAAAAAATTTTCATTCAAAGTACCTGTTAACCCACACGGGTGTTCAGAGGGCCATCAGCATTGAAGATTTCACCAGTAGTTACCTGATGTGCTGTGACTGTACGCTCTACTAGCTGGCATATACATCTTCATGTTCAATAGGTTCTACAACCAGCAGCACATCCTCAGGCCCCCCACTCCCACATCCACCATTTTCCAAGTGTCACCAGGTGAGCTCCTTAGATCCACAGTAGAGAAGGTAAAACCCACGTAGGCAACCTGGCTACTTAAAGTCACCCAGGAAGCCTGTGGAGAAGCAGAACTGAAACTCGCTCTCAAGACCTTGGCCAGTTTGCTGCCCACTGGACAACCTTTCTACTCCGCGGACTTCGGAGGAGAAGCAAGGCACACGCCGCTAACTCAGAAAGACGTCAGTCCCCTGTATTGACTGCAACCCATTGGCTCCGCGGCTGTGGAAAAATATTACCCTTTCTGTATTTTCAATCTTCCGTAGCCATAAATTTATTATTTGCAACTCGGTACGTT
>NW_010515262.1:0-12137 GCF_000687285.1 Phaethon lepturus | reverse complement strand
CTGTTGCCGTGCCGGTGTCGGCACTTCTCGCAGATCCGGAACCCCTCTGTAGCTCTCCAGCATCCCCCTGGGTCCGCATTTAAACGTGACCGTTTTGGCGGAGTGGAAGTGGAGGGGCGAGGCGCAAGCATCAGTTGTGCCGTTTGATGGGTCTAGTTGTGCGAAGGATCTGCTTTTTGGGATGGTTTGTTTCTCGTGTGGTGTTCCGCCTTGCTGCCAGTACCTCCCTACGTTACTGGAAAGAGGACTAGGAAGAAAGGAAAAAAAACCCAAACCCCAAAACCTCACGAAGATGGCCATTTGAACTTGGTGTACCACATTTTACAGATTGGATTTGCCGTTCAGCTGAACAATGATGTGTTCTTTTTTTTTTTTCCCCCTCTTCATTCGCTTTTGTAAACACTGCTTCATCCCTTTATGTTTTTGCTCCTTAACACATGCAGAGGATTACGTTAGTATAAGCTGTGGAACAGAAAATGTCATTACTGGCTGTGGTGCCAGAAAGGATAGCAGGAGTCTGTTGCTGCAGCTGGAGCAGAGCCGTGATTTACCATAATTAAGCTGAAGGGTCTGAATTCTGCCATTGCGGAAGTCTATTGTGTAATGCCTTGTGGTTTCCATATCTACACTGCATTTTCCAAGATAACAGCAACTTGTTGGGAGGGAAGAATGTAAACTGGAAAAGGGGAAAGTGGTGAAATATTTTTGGGAAATGTTACTTGATGCTCTTGTGTAAACGGAAAGTACTGTAACATTAGAAGAAAAGAATGCAGAATGAAACTAATGAAAACAGACATACATCTGCCTTAACTAGCCACAGTTTTTACGACAGAGAACGTCACCTTTTTTTTTTCTTTTCAAAATTGTTACCCATTTTTAGTATACATATTTTTTTATTGGTCTTTATCTTTTTAACAGCAACATGCATGCAACATTTAGTGATAAGCATTGGTGTTTCTGATGACTTCCTTTGTGCTTTCAAGAAGCTTTTTCATCAGGAACGGGATACGTTCTCCGCTCTCTTCGCACAAAAGTGTGCTAGGAAAGTTAGATCAATATCAGCACTAGGGAAAAGAGAACTGCACTACTTACATACTAATGGACCATCTTTATATTCCATCTGGCTCTGTGTCTGAATTCTTCAGTGAGGAATGCCATGCAACTTTTCAGTTGTGCAAATTGCTGTAAATGGTTTTGTTTTAATAGATAACACTTTAATCACTGTATCGAGAACCATTATAAAGACCTTTTAAACCATTTGGTCTGTGTAAGAAAATTTAAAATTCTGTGGAGTGTATCCAGTAAGTTTCCTGATTGGCTTTGTATTTGAGCACCCTGCTGAAGCAATTTAAGCCCATATAATGCCATGCTGGCAGTATACTGTATCATCATTGGTAAGGACGGTATTATTTCATTTTTGGCATTCCCAACAAGTCAATATATAAATACGCCATTTTGTTTTCAGTGCCGCCTTTTCACATAGAAACTGCTCTGAAGGAGTGTTGGTTGCTGCTTATGGAATAATTGGCCTAGGCATTTCATTGGAGTATTTATTTTGCAGGCTTTTCAGACCCTGTCCTTGCATCTGAGACACCTTGCACCACAGTCTTGTTACATGCTGTAATGATTCTCTGCATTATTTGCCCGTTATTGTCACAATATACAATGATAAGTTTGTGTTCTCAGTTTGTAAGGAAAATGGTGACTCTTCATTGAAGCTTGCTGGTGACTCTTCGTTGAGGCTTGCTGGCATCTGTTCAGTGGGGCTTCGTATTTATTCATTTATGTGTGCTGTTGTCACCTCTGTGAAGAATCCAGTATTGGTGCAACTGTTGTAGGATCTATGTTTCATCAAGTTTAACTGAGTTTAATTAACATGGTAATCAATTGCTTATGCTGAAAACTTAAAGAGGCAACATTAACCGTGCGTGGGTTTCGTACATTAATTCAGTGTATGTAGTGTCACATATATTCTGCATATACTAGAAAGCTGCTTTTCAGTTTCTGAAGCTGATCCTGTATTTCAAAAGTTAAAGTGATTCCAGTTAATCTCAATTTAAAATATTTACTGCAAGATCTTTTTTTGTGAACAGATGATCTGTTTCCTTAACCGAAACTCCCCCAAAAACCTCACCAGAAAAAGTTCCCCTACTATGTTGTTGTTTTTGTGATACTTTTTACAAAATGCTTTTGAATACCCTGTATCACACATGTTTATCAGTATGTGAAGGCATTAAGTATAGTTTAGGCCCATTTCCAAGTTGCAATTATAACTTGCACATCGTCTAAGGTGGACATTGTGCTCATGTCGGCCTCCTTACAGTGTTACCAAACATTCTTAATCAAGCACAAGCGACCAGGTTGCTTGTTCATCCAAAAGCATTGTAAGTTGCCTTAATACATTAGTGTGATGTGGACAGAAGCTTAAAAATAGCCAAATGTTCAAAATCCTATTTTCATATTTGCTTCAAAATACATAATGCTGTTCAGCTCTATCAGTACTTTTCTCTAACACACAGAGCCACTACTGTCATTTTTTTACATCTTTTTTTATGCATTCAGCATTGTGCTAAATTTCAAGAGGGTAGTAATGTCACTTTTCAAACAAAAGACTGCTTAGACTGCTTACAGTCTTAATATAGGCTGTGCGTTAGTTTTTGAACTGCCTTTTTATTTCTGCTTTGAATGTTTCAGAGCAGTTTTTCATTAGCATAGCTTTTAAATGTAAATTTCAGGCTTCTCATGCTTGCCTGTTGCATTCCAGGTAGTCAATGGAAATCTGCTTTGTTTAATGTGGAACAGTGTACGTTAATTTTGCTTTTGCATTAAATCCTCAATATGAGTTATTTCTCTCTTCTGTCATGCAGAAGCACGCAGATGCCAGTGGTAGGCTAGCCTTTTTTCCCTGTCTTTCTTCCTTTCCACGTTTTGTTTTTGTTCATCCTCCTTTCCCTGTTCATCGCTGCTCTCCAGCATTTACTTCCACACCCTTTCAGCGCAGGCTCAAGTATGCGTATCGCTTTCATAATGAGTAGTGAAGGCTATACCAGTCAGGCAACAGTTGTCAAATCTTTGTAATATTGCTTATAATCCTAGAAAGTGCTGTACGCAACAGCAAAATCGCCTTTGTGACAGTGGAAGGATACATAGAAAAGTGAGATGAGATCTTTCAATTTACCGTGAATGATTTCAGCTGCCTTTATATTGACAAGACTCCCCTCACCCTGGAGTTCAGGGATCACCTTAATTTTCTTCCTGGGGATGGTAGCCAGCGTGAGAGAGCTAACTGGGCGAAACGGAAGAGCTCCTGGAAATTGCAGGCAAAGCAGAAGGTTTAGCAGTAATTAGTATCTTCCACATCCTGTGCGGTTTGGTTTCCAGTCCCACGCCAGGCAGTGCCAACACAACGTGCCTGTTTGAGTGAGTGCCAGAAAGCAGGGGAGGGAAACGACACAGGATGAAAATCGAGCTCGAAAGGATGTCTCTAGCCCAGCCAAATCCAGGCACAGGTGTTGAAATTTAGATTAAGAGTTTTGAAATACTCTTTTTTGCAGCTGTAAAATGCATGTTGTGATTACTGTGCTGCTTAATTGAAAACGATTTAGTTTTAATCTCAAGCAACTCCTAGCCAATGTTTGGACCTACAGATCGCTCTTAAGATAGACGTTTCCTTTGTATCATCGGAGCACTTGAAGTAATGCAGGAGCTACAGGGCAAAGCCTGTTACTGTGTTTTCTATCTTTGGCATCGCATGTTTGCTAATCCAGTGCTATGAGCATTAGTTTCCAGGGTATTATATGAAATGGCTTTGTGAAATACTAGATGGAGTATCTGTCAGTGAAACGGAGTTAAGTTTCCTTGTAGGAGCTACATGATCAGGTGTGAAAGAGTAATCATTGGAAATGGGTCATCTTTCCCTTTTCGTGAACGTTTTGGCTGTGTCGCTAAGTAGCTAGCATAGTTGCAGTGAAAAGGAGGCATAAATTTGCATGCAGCATAAATTTCATGTCTGTTTTTTAAAATTCTGACACCTGTGGATTTTAGTGTTTTAGGAACGGGCACAAAGAAACCAGAGCTGCAGCATGCCAACTGTTTTCTGGCAACTGACCTTATAGAAGAAGGGTAGCATAAAGACTGGAGAAATGTGTATATAACACATTTTTGTTTGTTAGCATGGGAAGAATCAAATTTCAGAAGTGCAAGTTGGAAAAAGATCAGCTTTAACTTTTCTGCATGCTTTGGTAAAAGGTGACATGTTTCTCACTGTGTACCTGTCTAAAATTACTTGCATTTTCTACTTTCCTGTTACAAGACAGGAGGAAAAAGAGAAGGTGCTTTTTTTTTTTAAGGAAAAAAAAAGCCACATCTTTCAGGTGCCTGTGTGTTTAAAAACTTGAAAGTGAATTTAACCTGCTATTTGTTTAAAAGTACTTCCTCAAATTGCCAGTAAAAAAGTCTAACTCGGTCAGTCTGTGTTCTTATTACTGTGATATTAATGAACTTTAGCAGTGAAATACAAAAATAGTTAAATCCACTTTGAGCTAAGCTAGTAAGCTCTTTGAGGCGGGAACAGGATTTGTATCGTATATAGAAGGCCTGGTTTTGGCTTCAGACTCCCGTGATGCAGACTGCCAGGAGAGTGCAAAAGGAGAGAATCAGAACTAAACTTCCCATCTAGAAGTCTGTGATGGCGTTATAAAAATATTTGCTATAGCAAATGATACACTTACACCTTTCAACAAATAATCATGCATGCCTCCATGCTTCTCCTCAGGGCATTATTGTTAAAATACCTAGAAGCAAGCTGGTTTAAAGGCCAGGAGTTGCAGCTGTAGTGGGTGGTGCTGGTTATGGGCATTTCTCTGTGGTGCATTTTGGACAGATGTGCAGTTGCTTCCGCTGTCCTTCGGCTGTGTTAATGTACCACTAAGCTGGTGCTGACAGATCCCGCTAGTTAGCATGGATGTGGCACAGCAGGAGCACAGTCACGTGGCTTTTCGCCATTTCAGAGTGCGTGCAGAGTGAACAGGGGTCATCTTGGACTGCGACATGTAGAAGTGCTGGCATGCCTAGATGCATTGCTTCTGCGTCAGAGTGAGTGTCCTGAGGGAAAACATCCTGACGGCAATTTTGGTCTTGCTCCTGCTTAGTGCTGCAGTCGACGAAAGCATTAAGCTGGTCAGCTGAGAAGGGATTTCCTGCTAATATAAACACAAAATAAGGAGAATTAAAAGAGTTAAAAATGGATTTGCTGATGCTAAGATAGCTCTGGAGCAGTTTTCCTACCTCTAAGGCATGAGTGAATAAATAGTAAATAAGTAGAAGGTGTAAATGAGTGTCTTAGCGGAGCTATGGATGTCTTTTCATTGCAAATTACATGGGATCATCTCCATCTATAGAGTATGTTTAGGACTTGTGTCTGCTTTTAGAAAGCTTCCATTATAAATCATCAGGGTTTGTACCTCTGGGATTGCACAAAAACAGTAGTGACCTTGTCCATTCTGTCACTTGTAAAAACATGCCTTTCATGGCACACTGAGAATGAGATCTTAACCAAGTTAAATCATATTGTAAAGCAATATCCAGCTGCTCCAAAAGTTACAGGCTTTTTAGAGCTGCCTGTCTTCTTGAGATTCTTAGGAAGCTAAAGTAGAACAGCAGTAACCTTCTATTTTTCGTGATTAGTTTCCTCAGAAGATGAGTTGAATATATGCTATGTGCTTGTGCATGTACCACTGTGATAAACAGGATCATGGCACTGAAATGACTGAAAAATACTCCACATGTTTTTTTTCTGCACAGTTCTTTGGTTGCATCCACAACACAGCCCCAAGAGTAGCTGTAGAGGAGGAACTGGAATGGTGAAATGGGAAAGAACTGCTTTGTTTGGCATGGCCACTGAGAAAAACACCTGTGAACATGACATAAATGCCTCTATTTGTAAACAGGGGCTCGGAATAGAAGTAGTGATAGTAATTTGTTAATGTAGAAGGAAAAGCTGTGAGTGATTAAGGTTTGGGGACGCTAGCTTCCTTCATAATGTTTAAATAATCTCATCCAGCCCTTCCTATGTAAAACAGAAATTTTTTGTCTTGTTTGTGTAGAGTGACAAGGTGAAAACACAAGATACTTGGTTTGATTTTCATATCTGGTAATCATGTGCTGGGATTTGCCTTGCCAAGTGAGAAAACAAATTCATAAAGGCTTGTTTTTATTTATTACTGATAGCATAATTTGGATCATGGAATAAAGTTACTTTGACAAAGTCAGATTCAAAGGGTTTGAATGTCTGTCCCTAAGTGGTACATTGTCCTAAAAAGGATGACCAGCGATTCTATACCAGTGCATTGGCAAATTCAAATGCAACTAAATATGCTGATATGAAGCCTCAGGCATATCAAAACTAGGGAATGCTTGGTGACGGAACTTGAAACCATTTTAAAGCCATTTGATTTGGGTTTTCTGCAGAAACGGCAAATAATATAGGCTTGTCAAAATGTTCATCCTCGCTTGTGTTCCTTCTAAGTGAATCTATGTTAACACCTGTTTTCTTGCTTTTATTGTGAGGATTGATTCACGTTTGTCCTGCTCAGGTTCTAGAACTAACGGTCCTGTTGAATTTTAGTTAGGCTGTCTTACCTAGAGATCTGTCAACACCATTCCTTTCCCTGTTTTTCTCCAAAGTTTCAAGAAAAAGTAATTTTTCCTGAGTGCTTAGAGATCACAGATCTCTGCATATTGGTAAGCTCACCAGATTCAAGTCAGGATGCTATACTGAAGTGCTTTCCTATTATTAAGAAAACAAAGGCACCATTGTGAAAAATAAGACTATAAAATGTACAGCGCAGTTCACCTACCTGTAGTAATATTTGAACTCCTCACTTCCTCTCAGCTATCCATCTCCATCTAATGTATTCTGTCACTACAAATTTCTGAGCAATTGCAGACACACTGTTGGAAAAAACCCAAACAACCAAACCCCCAGAAAGCAACAAGAAAGAATAAGCAAAGCAATTTCAGAATTTCTTCCTCCCAGTGTAGAATCTCCTGCTTGGAAGCTCAACGCTGGTGAAAACCCAGCCGTCATCCGGATCCGAGTCTCAGTCCCAGTAGGGGTTAATAGTGGAGGCTGTGGTGTGAGAATCCTGCAAGCCTGTGTAGCATGAAGACTTCGTGACTTATGTGACTTTTCTTTTTAAGAGGTGACTTTAAAAAATGTGCCATGGCTCACATGGCACCTGAAATTGTCAACATAAGAGCTTGAAAACTGATCCCGCAGGGAATGTTTTTTATGAATCACTGAAAAAGAAAGCAGTGAAATTGTGTAAACTAGCAGTGACAGCTATGATTCATAGGTTCTGATTAAAGCAACGCAGGACATGTTGTGCAACAGTATGCAGACAGCAGTTTTGATATGGAAATGCAAAAATATTATAAAGTATGTTCCTAAAAGCAATTTTCAGGCAAGTTTTAACCCTCAAAGTGATGCAGAATATGGTCACCTCTGAGGTTATTTTAATTATCCAAGGAGATAGGGTTTTTGTGGATTGTTATTTTGCAGGGCTGTTTCTTATTTTCAGAAGTCAAGCTGCTGCTGCTTCTTCAGAGCCTAGTGCTTCTATAAATATGACCCTTTTCCCTTTCTATTATTTTTCAGGGAAGTACTGTATTTGCTGCCTCTTACCATTATTGGAATAGAAGCTGAGAAGCAGAAAACATGTTGGAAACAATTGGTAATTTTTTTTTTATTTGTATCACTATATTTTTGTGGCCATATCAAGTGTGCATGATAGATTTAGGACATTGGTATATACTCCTGAGAGAGGTTTTGTAAAAAAATGTCTACTGGGCTTAGAAATACATGATGTATTTGGGTTTTTGTATTTTGTGTTTGAAAACAAAAGGTGTATCATAATTTGTTTGCTGTATTTAATTTTTAGCCTGTTGTCTTGATTTCATTGTTTTAATCTTAAATTAAAAAAAGTTCTTGTGAAAAAGATAAATGTTTTTGATAATGGCTGTTTTTGTCACTATGTCTTTACAGTGGTCTGTAGCCACAGTTCCTGTAACTGAATTTTAATGAAGGCTCTTTCAATTTTGTAACCTAGCTCTTGATGGACAAAAATGTATTTTTCATTGGTTTTGTGCTTTGCCTCTGACTTCCTGATTCATTAGACATGCTTGGGCTGGGATTTTTTTTCAGAACTGAACCATTCAAGTCGTCTGTCCTTTGAACAGTAGAGAGGGATACATTTAAACTTGTTAACTGCTTGTATGTGGCTGTTTCTAAACTGCTACTGATGAGGAATGATTATTGCTACAGATACACATCGGGCCCTCCAGGCCATGGAGCGCTTACAGGCAAAACTTCGTGATCGAGGGGACGTTGCAAACGAGGAGAAACTGAGCTTGTTAAAATCAGTGCTGCAGAGTCCTCTTTTTAACCAAATTCTCAACCTTCAGACTTCTGTTCAACAACTGAGAGATCAGGTAGGAACAGCAGCCTCACAGGCACCAGAGAAAAATTGCTAAGAAGGTGCAAAAGTGTGTGTGTCCCATGTGTGCGTCCCTGCATGTTGAACAGTGAAATCAAATATCTAAATTAAATGTCTGATCTAAAGCTTCAGGGAACTGAGGGGGACATACCCATTGACTTTTCTGGGCTTTGTTGAGGTCCACAGTTTGTGTATGTGTTTTTTTATGTATATGCTTGTCACTTCACAGTGTGCATGGTAGGGAAATGGTGATACTGGGTGGAGACTTAACATAAGACTGGCTGTCTCTGTGCTTCAGAAGTAACATGTTTTGGATGAGGTCTTAACGATTTTTTTCCTAGGCGCTTTCTATTGCTCTCTTGTGTCTTACCCTGCTAAAATGAGAATATGTAAGGGAAGCTGTGGAATCTTGACTTCAGAAGGACAGGAAGATCTGTTTTTTTTGTATAGGAATAAAAGATCAAAGAGTAGCGAGAGCTCCGACCTCCTTTTTTCTTGCTCAGGGTTTTAAGTAAAAGTATTACTTTTCTGCATGTCTTTGGTGAGGGTGAGAAATTGGGCAGCAACTCGGCTATACTGACTTGAATACTTACTAATATAATTTCATTTCCTTGTTGGCAGAATAAGAACTTGAAGGATTAAAAAGTAGTTCAGTAACTGGATTAGGACTAAACTGTGTATCTGGCTTTGCAAATAGTTGTTCCTTTTGACTCCTGTGAGGTAGGCAGCTCTGTGGCTGGTATACAGAAATGCCAAAGTGGGAGGATGCAGCCCCTGCACACTGGCCTTATCATCAGAGTGGAGCCACATCTGGTCTCTGACTGGAATGCGGCTGGTGGGGAATCCTCATGATCTTGACGTGACTTCAGCTGTGTGGCAGAAGAGCACAATCTAGCCCATAATTGCTTTTTGTGGATCATCTTGATGCTATTTTGCACAGACAAGGAGTAAGTTGGAATGGTGTCTACAGTGCTATATGTGACCATGTTTTTCATATTTTGTATGTTTGGTGTGTGGAGACTTGCTGACATTGGAGTGATTTTTAAAAAAATCTATGACAAAAAGCTGTTCTGAGGGTTTGTTTGCTCTACTATTTGAAATGGAGAATATAACAGTGACATCCAGAAATTATGTCAATTATGTGGTTATGTCTCTGGGAACATGTAGTGAGAAACGAAGTGTGCCTGAAGCATTAATGGGAATTTTGTGAAAAAACAAATTAAATTTTAATTTCCAGATGTTAACTGTGTGATGTTGAAGGATGCTTCTCTTTTTAAATAGTCACCTAAATTAGTAAAGCAAAGTACCTGATCCTACACATGGGTAATTTCAGATGTGTATTTTTTAAAAAGGAAATAATAATTTTACCTTCTGCCCTAACACTGCAGGTTTATCTGTGCAGTAATTTTAGCAGCCTGTGCATGTTGCAGGCTATATATCTAGTCTAGTTGACAGAGGAGCTACTGGGATGTGAATTCCCTTCTTGGTGCATGCTTATATGAACACTTCCACATGCAGACGTATGTTTCTGGCCATTCTTAGATTTCAGTCAGCTATTCAAAAAGTGTCCTGTGTTTTCTCTATGGAATCATTTCTTCCCTACAACATAACATGAGATTGTCTGTCTCTGCTTTGCTTTATTTAAATGTTTGTAAGTTGTATTGAAACAGGACAAAGAATAAAATCATGAAGTAGGCAGTCATGTTTAAAAAATTGTATTTCTTGGCATTTTCAAAGGCTCAGTTTTGTTCAAGTACACCCTTTACATTTCTTTTTGTGGCTGGGAAGGCAGTGTGTTCTTGAAACTCTTAAACTACAAGTTGGTGAAAATTGCAAGGCATGTGAATAGTGACCAGGCTTTCAGCCAAGCCATGCCAGAATGAGGAAGGAGGCAAGTTGTTTCCCAAGCACTTGCAGTCAGAGCTGTGTTTGAGACAGGATGACAAGTGGTGCTGAGCTGTGCAGTTGATAGGTTTTGCAGGCTCCAGCCAGTCAAGACTAAGAGGACTGAATTTTTTTTGATGTTTCACAATGAGCTGCACTGAAAGTTTAACGAAAGTCTGTTTCTTCACAAGATGAACTGTGACAGTCTGTTAAACTGTTCCTGTGTTTTTAAATAGTTACGAGTTTTTAAAAAGCTGCAAGACTATTGCAAAATTCTCAGGAGAAGGCCATTATTTGGGAAAGTATAGGTTGAAAGAGAGGATGGGGGCAGAGTAGCAATAATGGCAATTTACTTTCTAAGTCAAACTGATTCCTTGCATGCATCCCAGCAGAAGTAGGTCATTAAGTGAGAACTACTTGTGGACCTGTTATTGAACTCAATAAATTTGAGGGTAAGAAGTATTCCTGTTTTGAGGCACTGTGTCTGGAAGGCACAGAGATGGTAGTGAGAGCCCTGTCTTTTGTTTGTGCAATGAGCCTGGAAAATGAGCTGGCAAATCTTGTAAATATCCGTCATGTTTTCCTAGCAAAAAATAGGATGCAAATGTACAGTTTTAGTAGACAAATATTCCTTGCATTCCAGTGAAAGTTACTACCATTTTTTTACAGTGTAAAAGCAGACTTCCTTTTCTTTCTTCTCCTACAGATAAGAGATCTTTTAAGCACTAAAAGATCTGAAAAAGTGTGTGTTTTTGCATGCATGGAGGTGTTTCAGAGTTGCTGTCCCATTTCCTTAAAGGCTGTGTGTGTTAATTGGGAATTGATCCCCTTCAGTGTTGGTGTCTGCTTAACAAGAGCCTTTTGAGTTTGCATGCGTGTTACATGCAGTGGTGTGGACTGAGTGGTATGTTGCCTCATCTGGATGTTGGTGAGGCACGATGCTGAAGTCAGCAAATCTGATACTTTGGTGTTGATTAAAGGTTTTTTTTCTTAAATGAGCAAGCAGGATTTGTTTGCATTGCAAGTCTGTCACTGTGAAGTTAAGAACTGGAGTGGGAAAAGTCTAGGGATGGCAAAGGGATGTTTTTTTGAGAATTACAGTCTTGACTTCACTAGGTGAGCGCTGAAGGAACCAGGCTTTTTTCTGCCTCCTAGTATCCTTATATTCTTCAGTGAGTGCTTCTTTTCTCACTCTGAAGAGCAGTCTCATTTGAAGATAAGGGAGTCACAGATAAGAAAAATAGAACTTGTGACGTTTTGAACTTTTCAGTAGTATTTTCTTTTCTTTATAAAATATTTTGGAGAAAATACTCAGACCATGCTGGCAGTCCTCTTCTTCCTTCTTTCCTATTTGTCTCTCCCTTGTCTACCTCCTTCTCCCCTCCTCCTCCTGTCTCCACTCCAGGGTCTGCCAGAAAAAAATACCCTTCCCTTGGCTGGGCTACATTCCTCAGATTTTTTTTGCTTGTGAGTTTGACCGTAGCCTTTTCGTTCACAATGCAGTAGTGTGGAAGAGTCCCCCTGCAGCGCAACATGTGCTGGGTTGCATGGAATAGCTGGGTGTCAGTGCTAGAGCACATTTAGTGAAGAAGTGGAGAAACTGTGTCCTTTCATATTGCCATACACTCACTTAGCTCTGTGGCTTGCGCAAGTAGAGGAGACAGTAACACTGTTCTGCAATGACGCTGTTTGCTCGCTGTTTTGAAAGGAAGTGCTTGTAAGTAATGCTGATTTGGGATCTGCTTCACCCACTCCGAG
>NW_010515261.1:0-15437 GCF_000687285.1 Phaethon lepturus | reverse complement strand
GCAATGGCTGTGGGGGGCTATGGCAGAGGGTCCGTGAAGGCTGTG
The DNA here is from genome assembly GCF_000687285.1 of Phaethon lepturus. Taxonomy (NCBI): domain Eukaryota; kingdom Metazoa; phylum Chordata; class Aves; order Phaethontiformes; family Phaethontidae; genus Phaethon; species Phaethon lepturus. The sequence continues at coordinate 15,392 of NW_010515261.1, read as the reverse complement.
CTGGGCTGTGCTGTCCCCTGCCTAGATAAACTTAATGTGGAGCATCTTCTGCATCTACATGGGTGAGATCTGGGCTGAAGCAGCTGCCCTGCAGACAGAAAATCAAAATACTGTTGTCCTGCAGAGCCTGGCTTCCTTTCTCCTTTCCTGGGAAGATCCTGTGCGGGCAGGGAGAGGTCAGCCAGGAGGTCCCAGTGCCTCGTTACTGTGCCCAGGACGATTTCTGTTTTATACCTGATAGCTGTGATCTAAGACGAGATGCAAAAAAAGGGTCCAGAGACTCAAAGCTGAGTGTGAACCATGAGCTTCCATGGTGCTGCTGATGCCCACACTCAGCGCCTGTGTGGCTGCACGACTTTCAGGGGGCTGTGCAGGCCCAGCATGGGGGCATTCCCCAGCAGCAGATGTGGTCTGGGGCCAGCGTTTGTGCTGGAAGGAGGTGCCTGGCTGAGTGGGCATGGTGCCGGAGAGCAGATCCTTCTCCTGGTCTCTGCCTTTTCAGACGACATCCTGCCTGCTGGGGCTGCTGCTTTCCTCTCTGGCACTCTCTCCCCAAGAAGACCATGGCAGCAGGGAAAAAACCCTCCCCCCGCAACAATATCAGCCAAAACAGGAAGCAGAAGCAGAGGGGCCGCCCCAATGGGCAAAGCCATAATCTCCGGTCTCTGGAAAACACTGATTCATCTCAGGCCACCCTGCGGCTGAGCTGGGTGGAGGGTCCCGCTCTGGGATTGCCCTGGGGTTGGGTCCCCTCGCTGCTTGACAACTGATGGCCAGAAAAAATCATTGTCATGGGACAGAAATGCCGTGTGCCACATCAGTCTGAAGATCATCGGAAATATGAAACGGCCTGAGATTTGGCCCTGCAGTGCAGTAACTCTGTGCTTCATCACCTCCTCCAAAGGCAATGTGAAGGGGAGAGGCAAGGTTTGCCACCTGCGGTTACAGCCGGTTTTGGGGCAGCATGATGCAGCTGGAGGTGAGCTTGGTGCTGCATCCAATGACCCTTTTGTGCAGAGGCAAAGGGACGTTGTTCCTGGAAGGCACGGGGAGGCTAGCATGGCCCAGGGGTTACACACACAGGTAGCAGCTCTGGGCATGGCCGGGCCGGCAGCGTTCATGGCTGGCTGAAAGCAGAGGATGCTGGATGCAGGGTGGACCTTGGGGCTGCTTCACTTCTCATGTCTTCGGCTGTGTGATCTCTGCAGGATGCAGGGGTGTCTGTCCCCAGGTGTGCTGCGAATCTGCAGTGGGAAGTGGCTCAGTGACACGTCTCAGACCCGCTGAAACCCCTCTTTAAATATTCAGGGGGTCTTTGCCTTTGGCTCAGCAGCAGCACCACTGTTTGAGTGTCTCACTCCTAGCTTAACACAGCGGGCCCTGACTGGGAGACTCCTGCAGCGAGCGATGTGGGAAAGCCCAAGGGAGTCTGATTCTCAGCTGGTATTAGCAAACGTAGTTGCAAATCTGCAGGCATCCTTGGTTGTTTGCTTGGATAAATGTCTGTACAGAATGATTTACGTGGGATCCAATGTAGATTCACATAGTGGGATCTGTTGCTGGGCCTCATCTTTAGCTTCTGTAAGTTAACCTCAGTGGGGTCAGAGAAATTCTGCCATCAGACATGGGAACAAGAAACATCTTGTAACTGGGCCTTAAATTAAAAACCTAGAGCTTAGGTGTCATCCTCCAGGTGCCTTTATTCACCTGAAACAAACCTATCACTGCACTTTGTCTTCCTGCTAATCATGGCATTGCTTGTCTATGTAGTGTGATTTCCAAGACAGGCCCCTTGTATTGGGTAGTGGCTAACCAAGTTATACCAGGCTGCACATCTCCTAGTCCTGCATGGGAATTTTTCTGTGCTCATTAACTACTCTGAGTGTACTGCATAGGGCTACATGGATATTCTGTGTTTATAATTTGTGCTATCTAAGAAGCTATCTTAAGTCTGTGATTTTGAGAAATCTGGGGTTTTACACTTAACTTCCGTAATATACATGATATATTTCTCAGCTGCAACCTACACTTAAAAGCAAGAGGTACATCAGACATTTGTAACTTAACTTTGCAGATGCTTCCTTAAATTTGAACAGCAAACTTGCATGGGATCATTCACCTCATATATTGAGCATTGAAGACTTTCTCACTAGTAGTCCTAATATCCAAATTTTGCTGGGGCCTAGAAAAGAGATATGACTCTACTAAAAAAAAAGTTGTGAATCCTTTGCACTAGACAATGAAAGATTTGTCTTACCTGTAAAAACGAAGAGACTATAAACAGGTGTTGATAAGGAGATTATTTCTGAAGCGAAGTTCTAATTTCCTCTTTCAGCAAGCCGAAGAGCTGTTATCCTTCGTTGCCAGCTACAGATGTGTCAAGAAACAGATTGTTATGAGGGTAAAGGTTTTCTTCCTGGAATCCATTAACTCAATATGCTTATTCAATGAACGGTATTTGAGATTTTTTTTCAAGCTTCTTTTAACCAGAGGAACTATTACCTTTCCTGTGGGATTTTCCATGAGATTAAGTCATTTGTCCTAAGTAATTCCAGCTGTGCACATTTCAGTGATTCAAAAGCAGCAGGTCTGGGTGCAGGTGGCTGGCAGCAGCCCACTGGGTGAGCAGGTACCACCTTGTCACCCTCCGCTGGGGATTTGGGGACCATCTCCTGGAGCTGGTGGGGCATGCAAGTGTATGTAGAGCTGTCTGAAGTAGAGTTTGACCATGTCAGAAAATGTTCTCAGGGTGGAGTTGGACTGGAAAACCAGTATCAGGTAATGTCCAGCAGCTTTTCCATGTGGGATGGTGTGCAGCAGCTTGGGGAGGTGATGGGGAAGGATGCCACTGTGGTGGCTGACCTCCCTGTGGTGCTGGGGGAGGCACATGAAGGAGCTTGTGATGGGGACCACATTGGCTATGCCCTGAGCTGCTTGTAGGTGGTTGCTTCACTGCTCCTGTGCACAGAAATACCTCTTTTATTTCTGCTCCCTTTGGGATATTTTGATAGAAGTTGGGGCATGTGCAAACAGGGGTAACAGAGGAGAATTTGGAGTTCTCATTAAACTGTGGGGTAAAAGACCAAGAGGTCACACCAGCCACATTTATCCAGCTCTCTCCAGAAGTTTATGAAGTTTGGGGTCAGCGAAAGGGCTGACAGTTTGAACTCTGATGCAGATCTGCAGGCCAAAGCAATGTCGGCTAGGTTTTGAGGAGCCCCAGGTCCCCTCCCTGAGTGAAGGGACATGGCAGGTCAGTAAGCTGTGGAGGAACTTGCTGGTTCAAAAGGCACTGTCACTGCTCAGCAGCTGAGGCAAAGCAGCTGGTAAGGGGTAGGAGGTCTAGAGGAGGTGGATCCAGCTCTCAAGACTGTTGTGCATTTTAACTCGGAGCACTCAGGTCATAAAAGGATTGCTTGGATGATGTGCTCACCAAAATATGTTACTTCTGATTGATTGAGGTGTCTTTCTCTCCAGTGTTCATGATGACTGCAAGTAATGGAAACAAGAGCTCTTTTTCTCCATCAGTGACCAGGCTCAGAAGAGCTGTGATGATATACCCAAATATTGGCTTATACCATAGGAACATAGTAGTTCTGAGCGGCAGGAACAGAGCATGGGAAATGGGCAGTGGGGGGACCCGAGTTCACCATGCAGATTGTGTCATTCAATACTAACCACTGTGGGGAAAGTTTCCGTGACAGGCAATGTGATAAAAAAACATGTAAAAGATGTAAATAAGTAGTGATGAGCAAAGATGGAGGACCCAGGACTTCTCCTCCCAGACAATACCCAAAATCACTAGGATGAAGTTTTGCTTCCTCTTGCAGTTTCTCTCTGCGTCAATGAACAGAGAACCTCCTAGGTTGCAGCTAACTGGACTTCTTCTAGATATCCTAGGGCCCAGCTTCCACAAGTGAGTGGAGAGTACCTCCTGGGACACAAGTCTGACAGGACTGTTGTTTCTAGCCAGTCTGAGACATTCCCATGTGATGACAGGATATAACTTGTCATTTTTCCTCTTACTTCATGAACTAATTCCCTGGCCCAACTTTGTTTTCATTTGTGCTCCACAACCCTTGATAATTATGCATTTGCAATTCTTTGTCTGTAGACATGTGTTAAGTTATGGTTTTAAGTACAACACCCCTTGGCTTTCAAAATGGTCACAGAAACATACCAAGGGACAGAAGAAGATTGACCTGCGCAAGTTTTGCTGAATCTAGACATGAAAGCCAAGCAGGATGACCTTCACCAACCATGTTCAGCAGCAACAGCCACTGTAGCGGTGTATCTTCATCCTTCTCTTAGTTCTGTCTCCCTTTTCTTTCTGCCCAGATGGTGAATATGCATGTTTTTACACAGGTCTATTCAAAGGACATTGGTGCTGGAGGTTTGACCAGCAGCAAAGCTGTGATTTGATAGCTTCAAAAGTGTGAACCCATTTTGAGAACTTTGCTGCCAGTGGTACAAACATCACATGCTGATAGTCTTGCCCTCTTCAGCCACATCTGAACCAAATTAACCATAAAGAACTTTCCTGATTTTGGTTTCTACTGGCATCAAAAATCCTACGTGTCTGAGTAATCAACCAGGAATTCAAAGCTGAGAGGAACATCTTAAATCTTTTGGAAGGGCTTGTATGCAAGTGTGGTCTGCATCCCCACCCTGATATTTCTGCTGGAGGAGTGGTCCATAACTGAGGTTGATGACACCTTTGCCATGATATTTCTGGCGGAAGAAGCATCTGTCTCTGAGGCCGCTCTGGCACCCTTCCCCTGATGTTTGTGCAAGGCAGGTGTGCATTTTTGAGGTTGCTGTGCCACCCTCCCCCTGACATGGAGACTGGAGGAGGGGTCCATATTGGAGGTTTCTGGCTGGGTCCAGCTGTCCCTGACATGTTCATAGCGGGCAGGAGACATCATGCACTGGAAGCGGGGTCCCCTCGTCCTGGCAGCCAGACATGCACAGTTTGCTATTCCTGGCATTTTGTCCAAGTGGCCTCATAGCCTGGGACAAGTGGTCCTGTCCCTATGTGAAGTAGAGGTAGCAGCGTCACCCCCGTGTTTGGAGCTGCTTGCAGGCTGGCGGGCATCTGCAACATCTGCCGCGCGGTGACTGGGGAGGAGCGGCAGGCACTAAGGGAAGGGTGTAGCTTTTTCCCCTTCACCTGAAGGAAACTGGAAGTGCTTTTCCCCAGTGTGGAAGTCCAGTCATGTCAGCACAGCTTGTCCCAGAGGAGCGGGAACTCATGCTTCCTGCCATCCCGCTCCCACCGGGAAACGGAGGGCATGTTGTGGGATCACAGCACCGGGCTCGGGTCTGGGACGGGCTGAATGAGGCGCTCGGAGCGGATCTGCAAGAGCTCTGCGCTGGGGGAGCTGAGGGGGATCACATCTGCCTGTGCCACAGATGTTTTGGGAAACACTGCTGCTTCAGAGAAGCCTCAGAGATCCTCAGACAGAAAAGCACTGTTGTTTTTATCACCCTATTTTTAAAGTACTTGAGCACTTGCTACTCCATAGTTCTTTATTTTCCCAGCTTACTCTTGCTTCTTTATACAACACTGCTTCTCCGTTTACAGCTTCCTAATGCACTTGGGGGGCAACATGGACACACAAGGACCAGCTCTCCGCAAAGCTAGACAAGCACGTGTGTGTGCTTGCAAGATGCACGCTGTTTTGCTCACAGTGCTCCTGCATTAAAAAAGGGTCACTAAGATGGGGCCACTTTTGACTTGGATGCCCTCAGAGGTCAGCACAGCCAGGAGCAGAGGGAAGGCAAATGGGATCTGCCTTACCAGTTAAGCTACAAGAACTGGTGCAAGAAGCCACATCGTGGGCAGCATCAGACATCAATGCTCTCCGCGATGTGGCTTGGTGCTCCCAGATGTGGTAGCACAGCTGTGCTGCCCATCTCCTAGTCCTGACACGCCGGCTATGCAGCGTCAGCTCTTGAATACAAAACCAAGCTCGAGACTAACGCTTGTGCTGGGCTGCCTGTATAAGTAAAGTGATCCTCAACAGCCGCTGCAAAACAAACCATACCAGCTGAGCCCTGGTGCTGCCAAAACCACCCTGCAGCAGCCAGAGATGCTTCAGCTGTGTTGGAGGAGCTGCTGGAATACTTGCTGCCTGCCGGTGCGGGAGAAATGTGTCCATCCGTGTTTAAAAGCCGGGGCTGGGGCATGGCTGTCCTCACTGGCACCGAGCTCCTGGGTCCTCCCCAGACACCGGCGGTTGTGCTCGGGCTGGCGTGCAGCTTGTGTGCGGAGGGTGCGAGGCCCAATTTTAGATCAGGGAATGCAACAGTGATCCTGAAGGTTGCTGGATGGTACCAAATCCCAGCTGGCCCTCATGATGGTAGCAGCATCATGTTTAGACCTGGCGGGACTAATCAGGACGTCTTTTCACTGTGGTTGCTTTCCCCCAGCACAGGCACCTTCCCTGCCCCAGGACTCGCTGCCTCGGGGTGTCTCTGCCCAGCAGAAAAGGCTGCCCATAAACTCCCCATCATCACACAGTGGAAAGTACTGGGGGGAAAACACATGGGAAACTGCAAAAGCAGTACTTCTTTTTGAGGTCTTGAAAGCAAGACACCAAGAAGCTCTTCTGTTTTGAACTTCCTTTTGGGTCCTCAAGGTTTGCCCATTGCTGTTCCCAGGCTCTCTCCTTCTGGGTTATCCTTGCGTGTCAAAGCAAACTCAGGCTTGGTCAGTGGCACAGAGGGAAGTTTCCAGGGGAAATCCAAGTGGCTGTGAGGACTCAACAGCCTGTGTTTCAAACCCTCTGACTCAGTAAGGAACAGTTTTACTACTGAATTTACTGGCAGTAGAGGGAGGCTCTTCATCTCTCTGTAAACAGTGGCATATTCCTGAATGAGATTTACAGAGTTCCTGAGGACTAAAATTCCCACTGATCTTGCAAAAAAATATTCCTCTCTGCTCAACAAACATCTGAGGAATCCCGCTGGCTCTTCAGGACGATAACCTTCCTTTTTGCCTCCCCCTGCCCTGGCAGAGCCTGCACTGCTGGCCTGGGTACGGCGCTTTGTACATATTTGCTTTCCTGGGAGTTGTCCCAACAGTGCAGCAGCCAGACACGGATCCTTCCTAAACTGCTCCAGCATCCGATGAGGTTGTCGTAGTATTTCTAACATCCTCTAACATAGAGGAAAAGCACTAAAGTAAGTAAAGATGAATGATGGATGTGAAAACCAATATTGCAATGCCTATGTAAAGGTGGTGATTTGGATGCAGTATCTAAAGGTAAGCCCTGAGTGTGCAGTTTTAACTCCTTCAGGCTTCTACCCACCTGCATTAGGAAGAAGCAGCTTCACTTATATGAGGTTGAAAGCGCTGCTACATATAGTATTAGAGATTTTTTTTTTCTTAACTGCGGAAAAGAATGTTCCTTTGAGGATTCTCTTTGGTACACCTCATGCAAGCATTTTCCCAGAAATAGAGCTGTAAAAGCAACAATGCAATTCATTTTCTGTGTCGTGACTAAAACAATGCATCTAAATCCAGACACCAAGGCCCAAATTTAACTGCTTGTGGAGAAGGAGAATTGTTGTTTGCAATGGATTGTGAATAACTCTGGGGAATTGAACAATATTGCTGTGAGATTTGCTGCCTGTCTGTAGGCAGTTTTGTTAAGTCAAGATTTTCTCCTGCTTTGGATGTTTAATAGAGCAAAACTAGGCATCCCTTCAAACAGTCCTGTCCTGTTGCAAGCCAAACAAATCTTTTTAGATTTTTTTTTTTTAATTTAATTCACTCAGAAGAGACAACCTTGAGCTGTTTCAGTATTTAATCACTTTCAAAAGGCATTTTGATGGAATTGAGAAATCCCAGACCCAAGGCTCTGGCCCAAAAGCAGAGGAAATAGTGTATTCAGTTTGAGCCTCCCTCCTCGTGGGCAGCACTGAGATGTCACGTGTGGGGCTGCCTGGGAAGGTCTCTCTTGCCATACGCGTACGTAGCCTTTGCCGCAATGCTGAGTGCTACCGTGCCAAAGGCATGCCCAGCCTGGGAGGGTGCCGCGGCTGCTCCAAGATCCTGGCCAGCACTGCAAGGGCAGGATCTTCTTAAGGGTGGCTTTTTTCCTTGCCTGGAATCATCAGGTTGAAATTTAGGCCACAACTTGGTACAATCCCATGGATCTATTTTTTTTCTTGTGCCATGGCTGAATTTGTCTTTGTGCTGTTCGGTAGTGAAGAAATGAGCAAAAGTCATATGGTTAACAAAAAAGGAAAAAAAAGAGTTGTTTTTTCAGATTAAACAGAGTTGCAGAGAGGCATTTCACGTGTGAAGGCTGCTCATCCACTCTTAAGGCTGGAGGCACTCCCGAGATAGAAGGGGACGTAGGACCGGAGCTGTGTGAGTGCCTCCTTCTCCATTACCTTTCCTGGGGCCATCATCTCCTGCTGGGCAGATGCTGGTGGAGGGCTGGGCTTCAGGCTAAGTTGGGGGCAGGAGTCGTATGGGTTGAGCAGCACAAACCATTTCTTGGTGCCTCCCTTCCCTGAGCCCCACTGCCTCCCCTTTGCCCCTCTCCCTATGCCGCCAGGACACAGTTCATCAGATCGAGAAGATCTCCCGAGTCAGCACGGTCTTATCCATGCTGCAGCAGCCACAAGCAATCGTGCTTCCAAATAACGGCTCCTCCTTGAGCTTGCTGGGAGAACTTCTCATCGGGGCAAATCGAGCCTGGCCCTTTGGGCTGTTATTTCTCTCCACGTGTCTCCTTGAAGACAGTACACACGTCATCCCAGGGAATGGTCTTTGTTTTGGAGGTAGCTAACAGCTGCTTAGCAAGAACACGTACGGGCTGGATTCAGCCTTGAAAACACTGAAGGGAAGAGGCCTTAGAAGATTGCCTCTTATCTATTCAATGAGCTTTTGTTCATAGCACAGTTCCTTCAGGAAATTTTTTTTCCCAAGTTTTGGAAAAAGTATTGTAAAGTTGTGAGCTCCCTCACTCAGGAAATGATCGCCAGCATTTTGTGCCTTGCTCAGGATGCTAGACTTTTCTGAGTACTTTGATTTTCTTTTATTTCAGTTCTGCGATGAGCATGAGCTGCATGAGCAGCAAGCGCTGTTGGCTATGTGCGTGTGAGAGCAAGAGAAACCCGGTCTTGTTCTTGCCGCTGGCACTGTGGGCCACCGAGGACGCAGCTCCTCGTTCTAGGTCGGCATCTGAAAGTACAACAGCCCCCTGGGCTGGTTATGGCCCCGTGGTCCCTCGCGTCACTACGGCCCTAGAGAGCCGCAGCACCAGCGTCACCACGTGCTGTCGGCCTGGCGGTTCAGGCCACCGACGCGCTCCTGCTCCCGTGCCTGCATGGTCACGCAGCGCCGCTGAGAGGGACGGGACCAGCCACGCCGACACACCTCTCGCCGGTACCTGCCTGGCCTGCTGCTAAATGCTGCTGGCAGCGCGGGCGCCATGTTGTCCTCAGCACTTCAGCCCCGCCAGCACCAGCGGCGGCTTTGCTGCACCTAACTTGCACCTACTTGCTGTAGCAGAAGCTTGTTTCTCTATGCCTGACACCCCCCTCCCCGGCTCCGAAAATGGAGAGAAGCTTGTTCCTTCCCTTTTGCAGCAATTTTTTAACTGACTGGAGGACGATAAGTGTGTCTGCGCTCTGTGCCTTCCCTGGAAGTACTTTTTTAATCCACAGACTGAAAAAGATTGAAGGCCACTGCTCTGCACTGACGAATGTTAAGCAAACCTCTCTTTCTCTGTGGACGCAGTTTGCGAGATCATTCCTGTTTTCTGGGCTTTCTTCTGATTATCAGCATCGTTCACCCAGCTGCCGGTCGCCAGCCCCTTCCCGGGGCCGAGCGCAGCCGGGGTTCGGCTTGGCAAGCTGTGTAACCACCCCGTTCTGCCCTCCGGCTCCGTTTGCTTTTGCTGTACGTGGGTGACACCGTTCACAAAAAAGCGGTTCTGCCTCACCCGATGCCGGTCTCCCCATGGCCCTGGGAACCAAGGCATAACCCTGCGTCCCGTAACGAAGCCCACAGCAGCCCCCCAGCCCCACGCTCCTTACAGAGCTCAGGCTACGGCCCTGCTTGTGCTGCCAGGCACAATTTCATGCCTGGCCAAACATAAACTATGCCTGATCTTGGGACTTAGGTGCTCATCTTTGATCTGCCATTCACTTTTTCCGCCTCATTTAGCAAGAAGTATAATCTCTGTGCAGCTAACAGAGAAAGCCTGAGGCATTCTGAGGATCTCGCTTAGGTAGTATCGAGATGGCAAAAATACTACAACAGCCTTTCCCTGGAGGTTTCCCTGCTTTACATGTCACTTCTTTTCCGGGATAATGTATTTGGATGACTTGATACAAATTTACAGATATAAAAGGAGAGTGCTATGTTGGAAGAGTATTAGAGGCTATTTGCAGTGCTCTGTGTGACAGGGATGAATACAGGAAGGCAAAGTTCGTATTTGCTCAGTGTCCTCAGGCAAATAATTATGTGGCTGTGGGACTAGAAGAAGTTCTTGTAGTTCTTTAAAAGTTAATTTTAATCCACTTTTGCCACACATTAATTTACGTCGGTCTTTACCTTTTCCCAATACTGTCTTATTATTTTAATAGTAACAGTAAATAGTTTAAACATGCTATGTCCAATAAATGCTCTGGCAATCTGATTGATCTCTTGCACAGGTTTTATGGGCAAGGGGGGCCAATCCCAGTGCTAACGTTATGTATTACATAAAAATGTCTTTATGGGATCGAAGGGCGCAGTGACGCTCAGCAGAGCACTCCTGTACCTGCCTAGTGCCCGGAGAACCGAAATGATTGGCTTTGGGGCAGTAAATCCAACCACAACAGGATTTCATGGAGAAATATGCAAAATACAGAAGATAAGTGTTTGCTAAACACTGGTACTTTGGAGAACTGTGGTACATAATTACCAAAATAGTTCAGGCTAAAACTAATACAGCTTTACTTTTCAGCCATCCCTGAGATAATAATGTCCTGGCACCTCTTTTCTTCCCAGCCATGTTTGCTGGGTGGTATTGGGCCACTCTGCCCAGCTCGTAAAGTGGATGTAACACTGAAATCTGCTTCTCACTGAACATCCTTAATATCTTAATGCAACTGAGAGCTCTTTGCTGAAATACCACACGGCAGGGAGCATAGTGCTGCTGCACTAAAAGGCTTTCTGGAATATTTTGACTGATTGATTGGCATCCTCAGCTCAGGGACGGCCTCCTGTGCTTTCACTGCGATGTCTTGGTACTGTTCCTTTCTTGCTTGGAGTGAGACTATTTTCCCTGTCTGCCTTCCAGGGAAGGACAATTCCACCGAGCAAAACTGCTGAAACGATGGCACCCAAAGGCTGGTCTCAGATGGCAAGCCGCAGCCCATGGGGCCACCTTGGCTGCAGGCGCTGTTCCCTTGGACAGAGAGTGCTGGAAACACTGTTTTTCCCCCGAAACCAGAAACAAATGGTGTTGTGAAACAGCAGAGACCTCTGAAACAAAAAATCTGTCACCACCCACACAGTGCTGCGAGCTGTGCCAGACCCCCCCCCGCCCCTGAAATGCAGCGTTCACCCCTGAGAAGCTAAATCTGGAGAGAGCTCGGCTCTTCCATTTAGTTGGATACTTTTGGGAAAGCTGAATTCACCGGAGGATGTGTCGGCGCTGGGTAGCCTGGGCCCTGCAGGGTACGTGCGGGCTGCGTCTCCCCGTGGGGAATGTAGCTGTGCTGGGGCAGGGAGAGGGCTGATGGTGGAAACCGCAGAGAAGCGACAGACAGAGAGAGTTAACAGGGTTGTAAGTGAGCGCCTTGGCACTTTCTTACGAGAGCTACATTTTCCACAATAAAAGCCCTGGGAGGCTTTTCTTCGCTTTTATTGGAATGTGAAATATGGTCCTAATGAACACCGGGTGTTTCACAGCAGACAGCAGCTCATTTCGGTGAGCACAGCCCTTCCTCTCTCCTTGCTCAGGTGTCTCCATGATCTGCTCTCGCAGCCCAGAGCGAGGGTCCTCCTGCCTGTGGGGACCCCCCTGCCCTGGACCTCCCTCTCCGCTTGTGTGGCTGTCGGGGCAGGACAGGGACCGAACCATGGTCTGGCCCTAATGGGGTTAACCTTAAACTGGTTTGCTCAAGAGCAAGAGCAGCAGCTCCGGGCGGAAGCAGGCTGTGCTCCTGCCGCTGGCTCGCAGGATGCCAGGCTGCAGGATCCAAGTGTCCTGGGAGAGGCTGTGACAAAAGACGGGTCACCGTGCCCAGCTTTCCTCCGTGACTTCAGTGTAGCAGCTTGCTTTTATTAGAAAACGGAAGCCAAGCACCTTATCTAATCCCAGGGCTAGGCGGCTGGAGCCTGGGGAAAGGCAGCTGCTTTGTGGAGAGACTGCCAGTAAAATAATAAGATTGAAAACGCAGTATACACTTACTGCACTTGGGAAAATTTCTGTGCCGCAGATGCCTTATGTGAGGTGCTTGGACCACAGATGCATGTAGGAGAGAAGGAAATTTCTGATGCACAAAAACTCCTGCTGGGGCTTTAGTGCCTCAAATCTTGCACTCCTCTGAACATCCAGTCTTGAGATGTCTCAGACTGAGGATGCAAAAATTGAAATCCCCTTTTTATCTCCCCCACTTAGTCAATGCTTTTGACATTAAATGTAAATCTCTCGGCGCTGATGCCCTTCCCCTCTGCTAGGATGGGGGATGTAGCTTACACCCCCGTGGGGGGTGTAATCCAGGGCTCCCTGCTTGCACCAGGATGGGGAAGGGAAGCTCCGAAGTGTTCCTGAGCTCTGCACACCTAACGGGAGATGCAGATGATATTTTACTTCTCCATCGCAAATACAGAGAGTCCCCAAGCCAAGGATTTGCAGGAATCCTCATGAGCTGTATGGAAGGATGATGCAGGGCAGAAAATTCCTCCCAGGATTTCCTGCCTCCAGCTCTCAATTTATACTTGATATTTCAAAGCCATCTTTAGAAAAACACCTCATCTGTGGACTGTGGAGGTAGCAAGTATACCTTCGAAAAAATTTCATATGATGATTGTGAATTTAAAGGTGCACTCTATATTTCTTATCCACCAGAACAGCTCCCTTGGCCTCTCACCAGTGCCTGCTGCTCACCCGGGCTGAAATTTATACTGGTGCAAACTGGAGCAAAGGAAACAAAAAAGGCTCACTACTGATGCTCTAAGCTCTGCAGCAGACAAACTGGTGTTCAAGGCTATGCCATGTCCATGTTTATCACATTAATTGATAGATTGTAAACATGTCTCTGTACAGAGTCTTGCATTAATTCCTGCAGAGGGCAACCTAAAGGATAAATTGGATTAAATAAAATCAGATTTGTATGGCTGTAGGCTGCTGGATGTCTCTTTTAGTCTCTCCTGCAGATGCTGGATATAATGCCTTGGATCCCTCATGAAGTTAAACTGGTGGTGTTCCACACCCATCAATGGGACGATGCTGGTTTACACCAGATGAGGATCTTATCTGTAGCACTATGCCTGTCCACCTCACCTTAGGTTTCATACTGCAGTCAGATTGCTCCGATTTGTTAAAATACATTTGAACATACATCAAAATGGACTAGGGGCATGGTGGCCCTTTTCCCTGGGATAAGGAGGACTCGGAGCCTCCCTCCACATGACATGTCTGATCTAGACATGTCTGTCCACACAGAGAGGCTGTGATGGCTTGAACAGGTCTTTGGTCCAACAGGAGTTTTGCAAGGCAGCCCACGAGTGAGGAAAATGTGCTGCAACACCAGAGGGGCCACGGGCTCCATCCTGGAGTGCAGAGTGGTCCACGCGCTGCGTGTCCCAGCTGCGGGGTTTGGTTACCCTCCAGGGTAGGTACCCTTGGGCAGGTAGTGGTCTGTGGCATCAGGTGACAACGTCACCAACCTTGTGTCATGCCAGCTCAGCCCGCTGGTTCACGGGGGAGGAAATAAGGCTCGGGTGCTACCACATCCCTACCCAAGCTCTGCCCCTGGGTTGCTCAAAGACACTAATTATGGAGGAGGCTCTTGCTCTGCTGCTGTATAATTATGCAACACACAGTCTGAGCCTTAATATAGCTCTGAGTGAGCTCCTTTGGTTTTCTCCTGTTCTCTGAAAAGAGACTCAGTCTCGGACCAAGAACAGAGCAGCTTCCCAGCAGTGCAATCTGTACTGAACACAGGGTGGATGCAGGGTCTCTGGCAGGAGGTCAGTGTCTTGGTCCATCTGTTGCCTTTGGTTTTCGGACTCGGAGTAGCACATTCAGGAAACTATTCCTTTTCCCACAGCAGTCACAAAGTTGTGTTTGCAGAGGAGCAAGGCGGGGTAGCAGATTTTGCATCACGCCGTAGAGGCAGCGTAGGAGGAGGGAGGATGCTGACTGCTGTTTTGGTTCTGGTTTAGAAGCAGCTAATGATCACCGGGGCATCAATTTCAGTGAAGAGCGTGCTGCTCTCCCCACCGTCGGGGGTCTCCAGCACATGGTAGCCTTGCCGAAAAATCGCCCCTCTCCTCCTGCGCCCCAGCCCCCGGAGCGCGAGGACAGCCAGGACGTGCTCCTTCCTGCAGAAACCAAAGAAGACCTCGCTCAGTCCTGCCGAGCAAAACGAGCCCAGAGGTAAGCAACCAACAACCATGCCGGAGATGGGGCAAGATGGCCTCCACGGCAAAGCGCTGGGGCGTGACCCCTCACCATGCTGGAGGAGCCACCAGGACAGGGGTCTGCAGCCTCCAGAGGAACCGAGCCAGCAAGCATCAGCTCCTACCACCCTGCGCCAGTGGGACACTCTCCTGCTGCTGCTGCTGCTTCGGGGAATTTCCTCCTCCGTCTCCACATACACGTGATGTCTTTTGCAAGTTTTCCTGAGAGACTGCAGACCTTTTATTTAATGATTATTTTGAGTTGAGTAATGGAAGTGCTAATATTTAGGAAGCTGACAGGCACTAATTAGATTAGAACTAGGAAAGCCAACTTGGAAATATACCCTGTTCCAGTAATCTCGATATACAAATTCAGCAACGTCTCCGAGAGCTCAGAGGAAGAATTAACAGAGACCTGAGCAGGAAGCTATGCAGGTCCAGCAGGTTCTGCCTTGTTTTCCAAACTTAATTGTTAAAAATAATATTACTCAATAATGGAAAGCCAGGAAATAAATCAACCAAGAGGACGAGCCTTAAAACCTGGCTTGGATCTAAGGCTAATGATGAAAAAGTACCACAAATCACAGGCTTGTAAATGGCTTTTCTGCCTGGAAAATTGTTTTCAAATAGCTAAGCCTGACTAGCCATCATTTATCTCCTCCATCCTTCCCAGAACAGGCACTGCCTCCTTTGTCAGCGTAGTCTGGCCACTGGGGTTAAGTTTTTGTTTTTTTTTTTTTTTTTCTTTTGTAGG